>NC_060142.1:427631111-427934594 GCF_021461385.2 Schistocerca piceifrons
CGTGCGTCGCTGCGGTCCGGTCCCAGATCGACGGGCACGTGCACCTTCCGCCGACCACTGGCGACAACATCGATGTACTGTGGAGACCTCACGCCCCACGTGTTGAGCAATTCGGCGGTACGTCCACCCGGCCTCCCGCATGCCCACTATACGCCCTCGCTCAAAGTCCGTCAACTGCACATACGGTTCACGTCCACGCTGTCGCGGCATGCTACCAGTGTTAAAGACTGCGATGGAGCTCCGTATGCCACGGCAAACTGGTTGACACTGACGGCGGCGGTGCAAAATGCTGCGCAGCTAGCGCCATTCGACGGCCAACATCGCGGTTCCTGGTGTGTCCGCTGTGCCGTGCGTGTGATCATTGCTTGTACAGCACTCTCGCAGTGTCCGGAGCAAGTATGGTGGGTCTGACACACCGGTGTCAATGTGTTCTTTTTTCCATTTCCAGGAGCGTATATGCTAGATTTTCTGGTTTTAAAATTGTTTTTCTGATTCCTATCAACCACACATGTAAAGAAGCATCTGCAGAGCTTCCCACTAATGGCGCCTTTCAACAAATAAAGGCGAAAAGCGTATGGCAATATAGAACTGATTTTACTCAGTTGGCCGGCCGGTGTGGCCGTGCGCTCTAGGCGCTTCAGTCTGGAACCGCGGGACCGCTCCGGTCGCAGATTCGAATCCTGCCTCGGGCATGGATGTGTGTGATGTACTTAGGTTAGTTAGGTTTAAGTAGTTCTAAGTTCTAGGTGACTGATGACCTCAGCAGTTAAGTCCCATAGTGCTCAGAGCCATTTGAACCAACCCTCATTTCTTAATCAATCTGCCCATCTAATCTTCAGCATTTCAAAAGCTTCTATTCTGTTCTTGTCTGAACAGCTTATCTTCCACGTTTGAATACCGTACAAGTCTACAGTCTAGACAAGTACCTTGAGTAAATACTAATATTTAAATTTGTATTCGTTGTAGGCCAATTCCTCTCTTTCAGGGATGCTTTTCATATCCTCTCTACTTATGTCATCAACATTTATTTTAGTGCCCAAATAGTAAAACTCTTCTGTTACATTTAGTTTCTCATTTCTAAATCTAACTCCGTCAGCATCGCCTCATTTGATTCGATTACACTCCTTTGCCTTCGTTTTACTTTTGTTGATCTTCACTTCCTCTCTTTTCAAGACGCTATCCAATCTGTTCAATTGTTTTTTCGGAATACTCTATCGTCACTGTGAGAATTACAGTGTCATCGGAAAAACTAAATTTTTTCAAATCCTTTTCCTGATTTTTCCTTGACATCCTTTACTGCTTGCTCAATGTACAGATTTAATAAAATCTGGGATAAGCTACAATACTGTTTCACTGCCTTCTAAACTACGTCTTCCCTTTCCTGTGCCGAGCGTGGTGGCGCTGTGGTTAGCACACTGGAGTCGCATTCAGGAGGATGACGGTTCAAACCCGCGTCCGGCCATCCAGATTTGGATTTTCCGTGGTTTCTCTAGATCACTTCAGGCAAATGCCGGGATGGTTCTATTGAAAGGGCAGGGTCGGCTTTCTTCCCCATCCTTCCTTAATCCTATGGAACTGATGACTTCGCTATTTGGTCCCCTCCCCCAAATCAACCAACCGACCCTTTAGTGTCCTTCGATTCGTATTTAAAGTCTCGTTTCTGTATAAGCTGTAAATAACCTGTTGCTCCCTGACAGCCTCTACAAATACCTTAAATTTCCTTTCCAGCTTTTGGTTGCAACTCTTTCTATTACCCTTATGAGAGTGTGGTGAATAAAAACTGTTACAGCTAAAAGAGTGAGATGACGTCGATCACAGTCCTGAGGTACGTCTGACGTCGATCATAGTCCTGAGGTACGTATGACGATTTCCCCCTGAGAAAGACGCACTGTCATCTGTTTATACGTAAAAGTCTCCAATCTAGTCGTGTAACTAACTTGGTCAGTAGTTATTTTTGTATTTGAGATGCCGCGCCAACGAGACCTCACGCGATATTGGCAATCCAGATATTACAGTCCGTCCTGCACCACATTGTCATTAACTTCCAAGCTACAGTTCATTTTCTTAAACCTGATTAGTCGTGTATGGACGCCAAACTCAGGTAGTGCAGTGGTTAGATGGCTTGAATCTAATTCGAGAGAACGTTGGTCCAAAGTTCCGTCCGGTTATTCAGATTTAGGTTTTCCGTGATTTCTCCACATCGCTTTACAGAGCTTCAGTAACAGTTCCTTTGAAAAGGACGTGGCCGATTTCCTTCCTGATTCTCCCGCCTTCTCCCTCGCAACTGGAGCTTGTTTTCCCTCACTAATGACCTCCTCGCCGTTGATGACACTTTGACCCAATCTTCCTGGCTTCCGTCGTACACGGATACACTCAAAAAGTTGCTTGCCACGGTTGAACTGTAAGCCGGGCCTTTATTTGTGTTCTTTTGCAGGTGCGTTGAGTCCTCTCCAGATCGTAATCACCGCGCTTCTGGCTTACATCCACCTGACTCTCGCGGGCTTCAGCGGAACGAGGCGCTAATTACAAAGCGCGATCCGTCTGCGCCGAGAGAGATCCCAGAACAGGCGCCATTCACTCTGCCGGAACGTATCAGGCGGGATGAACTTCACAACTTTCTCCAGCGATCCGCCACGGTCTCGTTTTATCTGTATCTAATCGTGAGCACTCGTTCATGAATATTAGGCGTCTTTCAATTATTTTGTGGGGTCACAATCTGTACTTTCATTACAGTCAGGTTACCGAAAGTTGTAATCTAAACGTCGACTATGAAGTCTGCAAACGACACTTCTGTTTCTAAATGTTATGTGTCTACGCCAACGCTGGAGTAAAACGAACAAATGTCAGATTTTCTCTAGAGAAAATTTCCGTAAGTAACTATTCCCTGGAATGGCGATAGCGAATGCTTATAGAAGCGTTGCATGGTTCAGTATTCACGGGTGGTACGATTCAAGTAGCAAACTGTCCTGCCAAAGAGTGTACTCATGCTCGAACGTCACGATTCGCTCGCTCGTTTTGTCGCAATTACTGACAGGAAATTATGGATGCTTCGCAACGTTGTACGCGGTTATCCTGTGCCAACGAAACTTTTCTCTTATACATTACCCCTCTTTACTTTCAGTCGCCCTACATGTCTAAAAACACAATGACGTGATCTGGTTAATCGTGGTTGAGAACTGAACGCTCATTCTAAAGGAGTTTCCGGATCCGGGTATTTCGTGCTTCTCCTGAGCCTCTTAAGGCAATTTCAAAACAGTTCCTTTGAAAGCGACACAGCCGAGGTCTTTCCCTACTCCAGTCAAACCAGAATTTGCTCTCCATCTCTCTTCACTTTATCGTCGATATGAAGTTACACCACCTTCTTTCGTCCTTCGCATTTACGTGCGCAGACTTCGCCAAGTCCAGTCTACAACGACTTCACGGCCCGAACACCATACCAGAGTAAAGTTGTCATTAGAACGCTCGGAATATAAACTGGGCAAGAGCCGGGTTCGAATATTGGTTTAACAAACAGCTCACATAAGTTAATTTGTATCGTAATTGTTTCCAAAATAATTTTGTGTTAATCTCGGTGAGATCAAAATTGTGCTATATTTTGTCTCGGGCCAAGCATGATATCAGAGTTGGCATACAAACGTTTGCTGTCCAGGAGGTTCCATCTACAAATCCCTCTCCGACCACATTGATTAATTCTGTTGTTTTCAAAATATTCTTTCAGCAGTGGAATTTGTACTCTAATTGCAACAGATTTTGACGTGCTCCTCGGAATTTTTCCTGTTCCAACTTTACTTAGGACAATAAACAAACACTTCTAACCTTCAAGAACACACTCAATCGTCAGATCGTGTAACAGTTGAGCCCACAGTCCATCTGGAATGAAGATTTATTTCGACGATGGCTTCCTACAGCTTAAGGTGTCTCGTGAAGCCCACATCATGACGTGAGCCGCCAACAGCGAAGCACATGTGCATATATGATACGTGCTAAATTTTATGTGCATATTAGGCGTCTCAAATGGTCACATACTTGCCTCTCGAAAACACATTATGGAGGTTTTCCACTAAAAACTTTTTCTTTGTATATTTTGACTCCTTATAGTTTTAAGAGTATGTGTTTAAAAGCACGTTGTCAGGAAATTATTCTTTATACATGAAAATCATGTTTCAATGGCAGCGCGCATACGCCCATTTTGCCGCACTCGGCGCTTGGGCCGTTTGCGACCCCATTCGATATCTCTTTCTCTGTAAAGCTACTGTAACTTTCTACCTCGAAGAGATTATCGACATATGATATGGGTGTTGTATTTACCCACCAGATGTCTCAAGTCTACGCTTTCGACAAAAATGAGCGGTTATGCCGACACTCTTGTCACAGGAATTCAACGAATGGCAATCTGCGGCACGATAACTCTTCTGGAAATTGGTGTAAATGGAAGAAAGTTGAGATGAACTGACAGTGGATACTTTTTATATGAAGATGTTATCTGTTCTTTCGGACATGTCCGAAAGAACAGATACCACCTTCATATATAGTTAAGGCTAACCTTCTTCTGTGCTGGATGCACACGCATTGCCCGAACTCTTACGGGACTCGGTAAGATTGTCTGCCGCGAGTAATGAGTGTAATGGGCAGGGGCACTACGAATGTAGTGTGTGGACATTAATTTGGGAATGTGGGTCTCAGGGGGAACGTGCAAGTGATAAATCCCTGCAGTCGCACTATCCTTTGTGCTCTCGGTGGCTCAGATGGATAGAGAGTCTGCCATGTAAGCAGGAGATCCCGGGTTTGAGTCCCTGTCGGGGCACACATTTTCAGCTGTCCCCGTTGATATATATCAACGCCTGTCGACAGCTTAGGGTCTTGATTTAATTGTCACTGGATACTTTTTTTTCACACGCCACCATGGAGGAGTGAAGTTATTTAAGCTATTTCTGATGGGTGCAAACGACAATTTGATGGAGAGATGCGTCGCAGAACAATGAAGCATTGAATTCGTTAATTTGGACTTATGCTACAAACCACATGTTTTCAAGTGTAGAAGTCGTCCAAATTGCTAAAAATCGAGCGTGCGTCATTTTTAACGACGGATTTAAGAGTTTGCTTGTTTGTTTTGTTTTAGGGCGCAGAAACAACGAGGGTGATACGCGCCCATGTCAGAACTGCAGAACACGAAGACAAAGAGAGGAGTTAAAAACGACTACATGTAAATCCCAATCGGCGGAAGAGAAAACAGCTAGAAACAGGGACGTGGAGAAAGGTCTATAAAATACGCCATAGAGAAACGGAGGTCCCGAACTAAAAATGGCCTTCGCCATATTACTACAACGGATAAAAAGTAAAACGCGGTCGACAGCCCGCGCGTCGTCCGCTAAAAATGCCGGTAACTGAGACGGCAAACACAAACGAGAATGTTGGTAAAAAAAGGGCATTCCGTCAGCAAAAGGCGGACCGTCAAAGGTTGAACGCATTGACTACAAAGTGGTGGGGGAGCACCACTTAACAAATGGCAATGGCTAAAAAGACAGTGCCCGATACGCAACCTGGCTAAAATGATCTCCTCACGTTGAGAGGGCCGAGAGGAAGTTGTCGAAGCCGCTGGGAGAAGCTTACTAACCCGGAACTTGTTCTCATCAAGGGAGGACCAGTGGTGATGCCAAAGTGACACCACCTGCTGACAGACGGCAACACAAAGATCAGCGGAGGGAATGTAAGAACTAGCGGGCTGCGGTACGAGGACTGCAGCCTTGGCAGCAGCGGCCTCATTTCCCGTCAGACCGACGTGATCAGTAACCCACATAAACATTACCGTGGCTCCATCAAGAGTGAGCAAGTGACAGCTCTCCTGCACCCGTTGCACTAAGGGATGGACTGTGTACAGCACACAGAGGATTTGAAGGGCGTTGAGAGAGTCAGAGCAGATGACGCAATTGAAAAGCCTGTGTCGTTTAATGTACTGCATGGCCTGATATAGGGCCCCAAAGCCTCCAATAGGCCTCCGTTCTGTGATGGAAAACACTTTTATTGCACGTTAGTGCAGCTATAATCAAACATGTATTAGAAAAAGGAAAACACAGTTGCGACGATAATAAATGTCCTCTTTCCACGAAAATAGGCAAAGTCCATTTTCTTTTAGTTTTATGAGTAAAATCGGTATAGTTTTTATGTTGGACTGCAGGATACAATTCGCATCTCATTATTTTGTGACGTCCAACGAAGTGCATCGCCACTGATCACAGATGATCAGCAGAGACATGTCCACCACATGCAAAATCAGGAAAAAGTAAACTTGGAATATTTTGCTTCGAAAATTACCGATCACCGCAGAATGTATAGTATAAACCCCAAAGAAAAAAAAACCTACATTAAGCAATTTCTTTCAGCTTGTTGAAGAAATTATATGACCTAAGAGCACCTCTTGCATTCAGTGTCTGTAAATAAACTGTCATGTGCGCGTGTATTACAAACATTTGAGACATCTTCCACACCATTGGCTCACATATCAGAAAAAAGGACATTTATTTTACGTTTGACAACAACAAGCCATAATCAAGGGAACTATCTGTTCTGTACACTATGACAGGTCCAATTCTACCAGTACGATGCTATATCATACTAACATTTACGAAACAAATCGTGAGAGTCTGTCTCGCTCTGTATAGGTGGGAGATTGAAATTTCGTTAAAAGATATCGCCACAACGAAACAAAAGAAACACCTTTGAAGAATCATTCCGTGGTGCCCTAGCCATCTCCTCCACACACCAGGGCGGCAGGTCATTCATATCAATTTGATAGACTAAGTAATTAAATTGATCATTACCTTTTTTTTTCAATAGCCGAATTACACTCACCAGGTAGGTCAAAATGGAATCTGTGGAGAGAAGTCGACGTTCCTTTCGAGGAACACTACTAAGAACCAACATTTGAAGCTGACCACAGATGAATTCTACCACCAACACCATACATTTCGAGTAAGAACGGCGCTATTAAAAACACGATCGTAATGACTATGTTACCGTCACCCTACATAGAAAGAGGTCTTTAGTCTACAGGCGCATACACGAGTCACTGATAGTGTTAGGCTCTTGGGTAGAATTGCTGTCTGCGATTTGGAATCAATTCTACCACCGACTTGCGTTGTATTTTGTAGAGACGTTTTTTAATGATTACAGCCACTGGTGAATCATATTCGGTCACTTCCTCCTCCACCAAGACTCTTTCTCCATATCAAACAAGCGATGCCAGTCAATCATTATGTGGTAATCAACAGCGTACCAGTGGACTGTTGGGATGGAAAAGACACCGTCGATGTACTGTAATAATAAGCATCATAGTTGATAGTGCGATCAATTTTAGCAATTTTATCGTAATTTCAACAACGACCAATGCTGCAGCATGCGTACCAATTTCTGTATCATTGCTCAACAGCCCCTCCACTACTTTGCGAGTACCATCGCGAATGTAAATAGATGACTGCGGGACGTTCATTCGTTGCTGATTCTCGAACATACACAGCAAATTATACCAGACAGCGACCTACATATCTCTAGCACTTCGATCATAGTTCATAATTTACGATCTTTCTCTATGTGGATGGGAGTCACAGGGCACTCTCGCATTCCCAGAATAAAGTTAGAGACCAAAAGATTTCCTCGCATTGTCTTTGAGCAACGTTCCCTACAGCACTGGCACCGTTTTAATCTGCAGCGCCCGGCCGAGGTGGCCGAGCGGCTCTAGGCGCTACAGTCTGGAACCGCACGACCGCTACGGTCGCAGGTTCGAATCCTGCCTCGGGCATGGATGTGTGTGATGTCCTTAGGTTAGTTAGGTTTAAGTAGTTCTAAGTTCTAGGGACCGATGACCTCAGATGTTAAGTCCCATAGTGTTCAAAGCCATTTGAACCATTTTAATCTGCAGCTCACCAGAAGTAGACCGCTACATTCCATCTTTCGTGTAGGAACATCTCTAGCTCTGTGTGTGTATGTTTGTGTGAGGGGAGGGTGTATGGGAGGGGGAGGGGGAGGGGGATTAAAAAAGTGTGAACCAAGGCTGTAACTGCTGTACTGCACCCATTCAAGAGCACAAGATTTCTCCAGATGCGCGAATGTCTAGGAGCTAGCACCCCTTATCGGTGTGTAGTAGATATGAATCGGTTGTGATAATATAACAGACGGTTAAGAACAAGAAACGGATGGTTTTTTTGCATGATGGAGTTTGCTGCATTTTACGTAAATCAACTGCACTATCAATTCTAAAGTATTGTTCTCGTGTCTGGGGTCATTACCAAGAGGGTCTTGGTAAGAGAGAACATAATCACATGCACTCTTAAGGCTACAAGGTTCTGCGCTTAAAACGCGCTATAATGTTAGATCGTTGCGGTTTCCGACCTGTTAGTCGTATGGAATGCAACGCTGTTACTATCCCAATGTAAGAAATATATTTCCACCGCATGACATACAACCTTCTTGCAGGTTTTTCTACGATAAACTCTGGTGATAAACTGTAAAATGAAAAACTACTTCCTTAAAACATCGATTCCTTGTGATACATGTACAATATAGCTTTCCAGAGGTGTATAGCCCCCACTGTTCACAACCGACCACGGGACAGAAATTATACTATGCTCGTATCAGTCCTATATAAAATGATCGTTAGTATCGGAGAATACCTCTTACAAAGAAAGAGACAAACGCATAGCAGCGGTGTCTGACATGTGAAATTACACGTCATGTCGCCACTAACTCCGTAAACAGGGCATCTGTCAAGCAGATGTATGCATGGGGATTGTAGTACCTCACAAACACGTGACGCTAACTTAGTATCACCGCAGTTATGAAACTGAAGACTCGATTTTATACTCAAGATGCGGCAAGGGGATAGAGTACGTCGCATAAATCTTCGTTCGTCTAGAGGAATGTGTTGAAACAGGATGGAAGTCCTCTGATGACCGTCAGGTTTGTTGTTAACGATCGCAAGAAGTCAGACACAGAACACGCAGTTGTATGAGAGTCGAACGCAGGTTACGTCACACAACTGATGCATCCCGATAGAACAACGGGAAAAAATTATCAAATTACCTGCAGCTACATGTCCCTTTCTCTCTAGAATGCATCATCAGTCTACCATTTCATCCTACCTCGTTACAACTGCATGTCAACCGATCACTCCATCCGCTCTCTGTCATCCTTTAAGGCATATGCAGGTAAGTTTAGAGGCAGAAGGATCTCTTTTCTCCAGGAAAGCATCAAAGACAGCAGACAACTGGCAGTTGTCACTATTACCTCAATAGACATATAGTAGAATGTTGCCTCGACGAAAAATAAAAGATTGTTTCCCCGGTTCACGGTGCTTCCATTTTGCCGTTTTCCCGTATTGCTCTTGCTGTCATATACTCGTTCCCACATACAAGAATTGTTCTGGATAAATCAAAAGACGTGAAAGTACTCCCTCAATTTCCCCTCATTTCGGCGTATTTTCCCTCAGTTTATACGTATTTTCCGTCGTTTTATCGATTTTATGTCACTTCTATCCATGCGATCACGACAGCACTTCTCGTTCTGTTTTCTAAAATTGCTTGTAAATGTAGTACAGCTGCCAACACCTTGCTCAAATACACTACTTTTCTGGGCGGGCGCCATAGCTTTTTTCATTCTGAGACAGATGGATAGTCTAACACGCCCAGTCCCAGCTGCGTCGCTCGAAATATATGTTACTGTTTTCCTTAGGACAGAGCTGTGGGGGAAGAAGCTAGCTTTCCCTTCTTTCTCTTCTTAGCACAGGCAGTTGCTGTGGGAGACAAAAAAAAGTTCTGTGAAACAAGTAGAGGTTCCATTCCAAGAACATCCAACAGTGCGTTCGAATCCCGGTCTGGCACGAATTTTTGTCCTGCCCCATTGCTATAAATCAGTTATCACTAGCAGCTACTATCTTTCATTCCTTTCTGTCTTGTCGTATCTACTTTTCACTGTTGAGATGAGTGTACGAAACCGTCTATGGATATATAGAGGAAGAGGTACAAACGTGGAACAGAGGTACTAATAAGGAATACTATGATTTCTCGCCTTGTAAATGCTTAAAAACTACCTTCAGCAATATTAGACTCCTTTGGGATGCATTTATATTACAGTTGGCAGACATTGCGAGAGTGAATCCGTTTTAACGGATCAGTAGGAGGCAAAATTGTTGCTGGTAGCTGGTTTTCAGTTTCATTCTTGTCATAATTCATTAATATATTTTATAAAGAGACGTTTTGCATATACATTAAGCGTGCTTGTTGCCTATTTAAATTTAATTTTCGATTTTATTTGCGTTTCTGAATATCAAGGAGGCTGTGTCACTAATATGGAATACTAGTATTCCATATTTTTACCCTAGTATTCCGTATTTGTAGCGTACTTTCAGAGTCTGGTTTGCTCATAGGAATTGCTTCAGAAATGACTTCACGAGCTCTAAAGCAGTGAAATGAGTATGCTGTAGCAATTAAAAACATTAGAGGAAAGAAAATGGGCCACTCCAGAAATCTGGATGTTGTAAATCTCGTACTCGAAACCGTGTCAAAACCTCGTGTCTGCCTCCTCAGGCCTTCTACAAGGTGCAATCGCTGGATAGAATTTTCATGAGTCCTTTGAAAGACTATTAGTCTGAGCTGGTATGCGTATGCATGAGGGAAAATGCAGGTCCAGTAACAAACATGGGTATCGCCGAACTGAATGGGAAGGTCTACCTCAAGCGTCAGACAGGGGAGATTGCAGTCAATGGGTTTAAGGTGACAGGAATAAACCCGTTAAACCCTCATAGTTTCACGGAAGCAGATTTCATTCCCATAAATGAAGGAATAATTAAAAATTTACTCTATGGTCCAGTCAACGAATAATCTGCAGAAGCTTTGCTTCTAAAGGTGGCAAGGTAATGTTGAAGTCGAGGAAGAAACTTCTGCCGCCACATCTGAAATTACACCGTGACAAATCTCACGCATTGCACAAATAAAGAAGAGGTCAGGAATGGAGTGGGAAAAGTAGGTCCTTCGGCAGTCCTAACCTTGTCTCCTTACAAGGGATCTCTTCAAGTATCGACGACAGCAACAAATAAACCAGGGACAAAGAGGCAGTGGCCACCAAAACCTAGGAAACAAGAATCATCTGATTCTGAAGACGATGTTTTTAGTGTGAGAGGTGATTCGTCCAGCCTTAGTGGCGTTATGGACAACAGTGTACCACTAATGAAGACGGAGATTGTCTCTTTCACTTAGGCAACTTTTCGCGGAACGAGGCAGGGGAAGAATGGGTTGTATGTCTAATGTGCGAAATATGGGCGCACACTCAATGTGCACGCTACGGTGAAGGACGATATGCGTATGATTTCTGCAAGTGAAATTACTTAGACTAAGGAATTTACACTACTGGACATTAAAATTGCTACACCACGAAGATGACGTGCTAAAGACGATAAATTTAACCGACAGGAAGAAGATACTGTGATATGCAAATGATTAGCTTTTCAGAGCATTCACACAAGGTTGGCGCCAGTGGTGACACCTGCAACGTGCTGACATGAGCAAAGTTTCAAACCGATTTCTGATATCCAAACAGCAGTTGACCGGCGTTGCCTGGTGAAACGTTGTTGTGATGCCTCGTGTAAGGAGGAGAAATGCGTACCATCATGTTTTCGACTTCCATAAAGGTCGGATTGTAGCCTATCGCGATTGCAGTTTATCGTATCGCGACATTGCTGCTCGCATTGGTCGAGATCCAATGACTGTTAGCAGAATATGGAATCGGTGGGTTCAGGAGGATAATACGGAACGCCGTGCTGGATCCCAACGGCCTCGTATCACTAGCAGTCGAGATGACAGGCAACGTATCCGCATGGCTATAACGGATAGTGCAGCCACGCCTCGATCCCTGAGTCAACAGATGCGGACGTTTGGAAGACAACAACCATCTGCACGAACAGTTCGACGACGTTTGCAGCAGCATGGACTATCAGCTCGGAGACCATGGCTGCGGTTACCCTTGACGCTGCATCACAGACAGGAGCGCCTGCGATGGTGTACTCAACGACGAACCTGGCTGCACGAATGGCAAAACGTCATTTTTTCGGATGAATCCGGGTTCTGTTTACAGCATGATGATGGTCGCATCCGTGTTTGGCGACATCGGGGTGAACGCACATTGGAAGGGTGTATTCGTCATCGCCATACTGGCGTATCACCCGGCGTGATGGTATGGGGTGCCATTGGTTACACGTCTTGGTTATCTCTTGTTCGCATTGACGGCACTTTGAACAGTGGACATTACATTTCAGATGTGTTACGACCAGTGGCTCTACCCCTCATTCGATCCCTGCGAAACCCTACATTTCAGCAGGATAATGCACGACCGCATGTTGCAGGTCCTGTAGGGGCCTTTCTGGATACAAAAAATGTTTGACTGCTGCCCTGGCCAGCACATCCTCCAGATCTTTCACCAATTCAAAACGTCTGGTCAATGGTGGCCGAGCAACTGGCTCGTCACAATACGCCAGTCACTACTGTTGACGAACTGTGGTGTCGTGTTGAAGCTGCATGTGCAGCTGTACCTGTACACGCCATGCAAGCTCTGTTTGACTCGATGCCCAGGCGTGTCAAGGACGTTATTAAGGCTACAGGTGATTGTTCTGGGTACTGATTTCTCAGGATCTATGCACCCAAACTGCGTGAAAATGTAATCACATGTCAGTTCTACTACAATATATTTGTCCAATGAATACCCGTTTATCATCTGCATTCTTTGTTGGTGTAGCAATTTTAATGGCCAGTAGTGTATATAATGCCGGTACTGGCCCGACTTGTTACGCATGAACACTGCTTCCCTTTCGGCACTCTCGTGAGCGCTGTGTGGTGCGGCAGCAGCAGGTTCCGCCGTGTCAGAAGTCAGTGACCCACATTTCAGGGTCGGCGGAAGCCCGGCTTCCTCGACCGCCGTGGTCGCCCGCCGCAGAGCCGGGCACCACGCGCCGTTACACCGCCCCGCCGGCGCGAGCTAGCCAACAGCTGTTCTCCTACCGACTGCAGCTTCATTCTGACACTGCTCTGCAGAACATAACGACGGGATGGATAAAGTACTGAAACATATTAGCAACTCTGTGGAAATGAATGGGGTCTTCCAGTCGTGCACAAGAAGCTGGGACGTCTCATGGCGCGAGGTCAGCCGTGCCTATAGCACCAAATGAGGCTTTCTCCGCAATACAAGACAGATGAAGGGACGCGAGCCACCGACCTTGCGTCAGTAATAACACCGGTTCCGTTAGATTACGGAAGTTAAGTGCTGTCGGGCTGAGCTAGCACTTGGACGCGTGACCATCCAGTCTGCCGAGCGCTGTTGGCAAGCGGGATGCACTCAGCTCCTGTGAGGCGAACTGAGGAGCTACTTGACAGCTCCGCTCTCGTAAAGAGGCAAACGGCTGGGAGAGCGGTGTGTTAAACACATTACCCCTGTGGGCTGTGGGCTGAGGATGACACAGTGGCCGGGCGGAGTCTTTTTTTTTTTTTTTTTAATGGGAAAAGATAGTCTGACCCAATGAGCAAGCAGTTAACAGTGTATTGTAGCTGTGTTCTTCATCACAACACGGCCTTAATTGATGAGTTCACACGGGAGGAATAATCAGGAAACTGATAGAAGGTCGAAGTGTAACGATTCTAGCACAAAGCCAGTTTGGGATTGCTAACAACATTGTTTCACGTGCGTGGGGAGCTTCCGAATCACAGGCACTGCTGCGCGTAGGAGAGAAGGTGGTCGACTAAGGCGGCCTTTGTGGCCGAGCGGTTCTAGGCGCTTCAGTCCTGCTACGGTCGCAGGTCCGAATCCTGCCTGGGGCATGGATGTGTGTGATGTCCTTAGGTTAGTTAGGTTTAAGTAGTTCTAAGTTCTAGGGGACTGATGACCTCAGATGTCAAGTCGCATAGTGTTCAGAGCCATTTGAACCACTTGGTCGACTATGGTCATCGACAGCAGCAGACTAAACGTTGTGTTGAGCAACAGATAAGATGTGGCTGATGTCAAACAATGGGTCCAATTGCAACCACGTTTAACAGGACTCGGAGGTGCGCAGTCAGGATCCACAGTACGCTGTGTTCAGCTATCACCCGCACATCAGCGGCACTGTTTGCTATTATGCTAAGAGCATAAGTACTGGACCAACAGGGAGTGGAGTCGCATGCTCTTCTCGGATGAGAGGAGATTCAGTCTGAGTAGTGTTCCTGGAAGTACCCTCATATGGTGAGAGGTGGGAACACGTAACGCACCCAGGAACACTGTTGAACATTATCGTTTTGGAGGTCCAGGTGTTATGGTGTGGGAAGGCATATTGCAGCATGGGAGTGTTTGAAAACCACACATTCGGCCCTGACTTAATTTTTGTGGATGACAATCCGCGACCGCAAGCGAGAGGATATTCTGCTCATGGACAGGCTTGCCCGTTCCCCCGACTTAATTCCCATCGATTACGTTTGGAATGTGTTCGGCAGACGTGTTGTAGCACCACCATATCCACCAACTAACATCCAGCGGCTGTCAACCAGTTGGTGGAGGAATGAGACACCCCACTACAAAAACTCCTTACCAACCTCATGCACTAATATTCGATTATAACACACGCTATTAAGAACCATGTGCAGGGGACCATCATAAAACGCGGTGTCTTCAGTGTAATAATTCTCCTTGAATGAAAGTGTCTTTTCTGTTCGCCTCATTGCGTTCTTCTTTCAGTTATCTTCCATGCTATACTGTAGTAGCTTTTTCCTATGCATGGTCCAACTTGCATCGAGCTATGTTACTCGGCAGTGATGTATCACACGAAAGTTATAACGTCTTTAAGTTTTGAACACCAGAGTACTTCTCACATTCTAAGGGAAACTCGTAAGGATCAAATCATAAAATTTAAAACTTCCCCCGAAAATAGATTGTTCCATCAAATTCCGGGCGAACCGCCGGAAGTCAGTAACGTGCTGTCACGATATTTTGGCGCAAAGTGTTCTGGCCATCTTGAGAGCTACACTGGTGAAAGTACACCGAGATTCCCTGTTTAAAACCGGTCCGACGCGTGACTGGTGTACCCAGTCCCACTGTGCATGCTATTGCAAGTCTCTGCGTTGCTGAGAGCGATCTTCTCGGTATCAGATCGAGCGTCCTCAGACAGTAAAATCGCAGAACGACAACGGATACGCAAAATATGAAGAATCGTGTCATAGGAAAAATTATATGGACGAGCGTTGTCGTAGATCGACATATCTACACCGAACAAATTGCGCTTGTTCATGTGAAGAGACAGTTGAACGGCTTCATGACGCTGTCTTCATTATCACTCCAAGACCTATTTGCTTGGAAGGTGAGGGCCGTAAAGTACAGACAGCTGACGGTGCATACTGACCGCGATTATGTTATATTCGATCAAGAAGTACATTAGAGATATAATGGTGAAGTTTGCGGAAGAAAAGATCACTCAGCTGTTAAAAAGGTTTTAGTGCTAGCGATAAAAAAGTACAAACTTTGCATACTTTAGTTACAGCCCCTACCTTTACCACTAGTTTTCCAGAGAGCATTGTGGCTGTCTTCTGGCATTGAAAGAACTTGTTGTTGTTGTTGTCTTCAGTCCAGAGACTGGTTTGATGCAGCTCTCCATGCTGCTCTACGCTGTGCAAGCTGCTTCATCTCCCAGTACCTACTGCAACCTACGTCCTTCTGAATCTTAGTGTATTCATCTCTTGGTCTCCCTCTACGTTTTTTACCCTCCACGCTGCGCTCCAATACTAAATTGGTGATCCCTTGATGCCTCAGAACATGTCCTGCCGAACGATCCCTTCTTCTAGCCAAGTTGTGCCACAAATTTCTCTTCCCCCCAATTCTAGTCAATATCTCCTCATTAGTTATGTGATCTACCGATCTTATCTTCAGCATTCTTCTGTAACACAACATTTCGAAAGCTTCTATTCTCGTCTTGTCCAAACTATTTATCGTCCATGTTTCACTTCCATACATGGCTACACTCCATACAAATACTTTCAGAAACGACTTCCTGACACTTAAATCTATACTCGATGTTAACAAATTTCTCATCTTCAGAAACGCTTTCCGTACCATCCATCAGTTATTTTGCTCCCCAAATAGCAAAACTCCTTTACTACTTTAAGTGTCTCATTTCCTAATCTAATTCCCTCAGCATCACCCTACTTAATTCGACTACATTCCATTATCCTCGTTTTGTTTTTGTTGATGTTCATCTTATATTCTCCTTTAATGACACTATCCATTCCGTTCAGCTGCTCTTCCAGGTCCTTTGCTGTCTCTGACAGAATTACAATGTCAACGGCGAACCTCAAAGTGTTTATTTCATCTCCATGGATTTTAATACCTACTCCGAATTTTTCTTTTTTTTCCTTTACTGCTCTGGAAAACCTTGGTTCAAATGAAGATTCCTTTCAATGGACAGTCAGTATGACGCTGTGGCACCTGTCTGATTGCCGCCACAATGCTGTAAGAGTAATCCAGTCGCGATTGTCAACGTATTGTGCTTTCCATGACAGTCGCTAATCACTAATCTAAAATCAAATGTACGTGTTAGCTCCAGGCACTGTACAACAAAATTAAAAAAGATGAATGAACGTACAAAGACACCAGCTAAGAAAAAGTCATGAGCATATCGTGCCTTTGGAGTTCTGTCATCAGTTTGCAACACACAGTGCCTTGTATCTACACACAAGGTTCAGTCTAATTAATGTGACCACCTCCTTATGTTCGACGTGAACGTGCAATAAGCACTCACAAACGGTAGGTAGCTGAAGTAGCTGTGAGCGTATGTAAAGCGCGTCCGGGGGATGCGGAAAACAACGCAGTTGTTACAACACGAAAATGGAGCGATTTATCTGACGTTGAAAAGGGCATGATCATTGCCTTTCGGGCCAAGAGTGGAAGCATTTACGAAATAGCTGAGTCGGTAAAGTGTTCGCGAGCCTCCGTTGTTAAAGTATACCGTGCATAAAGAGACTTTCACTCTGCAGTGGAGTGTGCGCTGATATGAAACTTCCTGGCAGATTAAAACTGTGTGCCGGACCGAGACTCGAACTCGGGAGCTTTGCCTTTCGCGGGTAAGTGCTCTACCATCTGAGCTACCCAAGCAGGTTCGCGGGAGAGCTTCTGTAAAGTTAGGAAGGTAGGAGACGAGGTACTGGCAGAAGTAAAGCTGTGAGGACGGGGCGTGAGTCGTGCTTGGGTAGCTCAAGTGGTAGAGCACTTGCCTGCGAAAGGCAAAGGTCCCGCGTTCGAGTCTCGGTCCGGCACACAGTTTTAATCTGCCAGGAAGTTTTATACCATGCATGGCTAAATCTCACTATCTAAAACTGACGCCGAGGCAACTGTGGTGCACCACGTGCTGTAGACGGCTACGGAGATGTGTGCACGAGAACAGAACTGACTGTCCAGATGAACCATGGGACTACCAATAGTGTATCCTCAACGACTGTTCGGCGAGTATTGCTGCGGATGGGCCTGCGCAGCAGGCGCCTGGTTCATGCGCCCACTCTGATTGCTGTTCATCTGGCTGGAATTTGCGTGCCAGTAATGCAGCTGGACGTCCACTGAGTGGCATATCCACATAAGTATATAGTTCTGGCAATACCTTCTTCTTCTCTGCGGATGCACACATATTAGCCGAACTCTTACGGAACTTGTAAGAATGTCTTCCACGAGTCATGAATGTGTTGGGTAGGGACACTATGAATGTAGTGTGTGGACATATAAGATGAGAATGTGGGTCTCGCGGGAGGCGTGTGCGAGATAGACGCTGCAGTCGCACTATCCTCTGTGCCCTCGGTGGCTCAGATGGCTAGAGCTTCTGCCATGTGAGCAGGAGATCCCGTGGTCGAGTCCTGGTCGGCGCACACATTTTCACCTGTCCCCGTTGATATATATCAACGCCCGTCAGCAGCTGAAGGTATTAATATATACAGTTCTAATTTCGTGCAACAGTTAAGGTCTGAGAAAAGTTTTCATGCCTTTTACTCGGTGATCACATCATTCTGTATGGCACAGTGTATCAACATAAATATGCATCTGTCCCTGGGGACCATGTCAACCCCTACATGAAGTTTATTTTTCCGCAACACTATGGCATCTTCCAGCAGGACCATGCGGTGTATCACACAGTGACCCGCCCGGTTGGCCGTGCGGTCTAACGCACGGCCTTCTGGGCGGGAAGGAGCTCCTAGTCCCCGGCACGAATCCGCCCGGCGGATTTGTGTCGAGGTCCGGTGAACAGGCCAGTCTGTGGATGGTTTTTAGTGCGGTTTTCCACCTGCCTCGGCGAATGCGGGCTGGTTCCCCTTATTCCGCCTCCGTTACACTATGTCCGCGATTGCTGCGCAAACAAGTTCTCCACGTACGCGTACACCACCATTACTCTACTGGGGGCCGAACCGCACAATAACCCTGGGTTCGGTGTGGGGCGGCGGAGGAGTGAAGTGGACTGCGGTAGTCGTCGTGGGGTTGTGGACCACTGCGGCTGCGGCGGGGACGGAGCCTCTCCGTCGTTTCTAGGTCCCCAGTTAACATACAATACAATCACACAGTGTACGTGTGTGGTTGGAGGAGCACCAGGATGAGTTTACCGTACTCCTCTGGTCACTGGACTCCCCAGAATAGAGCACTATCGAGAATCTATGGGCTACCTCGAGCGGGCTGTACGCACCATGGGTCCTCATTCGAGAAACATAGCGCAGCTGGTCAGGGCACTGGAGTAGGCTTGGCTCCACATCCCTGTCAGTACGTTCCAGAACATCACTGACACTCTTCCTGCACGTCTAGAAGCGGTAGGCATTGCGAATGGTAGTTATACAGCCTTTTAAGAGGCGGTCACATTAACGTGCACTCAGTATTTAGCTGTGGAACCTTTTTAGCGGATGCAATACACAGAAAATAGATGCATTTTTAAAACTGCAGAATAACCCCGAAGAATAATAACCGAAAAATGGTAACCAGGCGCCCTTAACGATCTGTTCAAACAGCTTGGGTATTCTAACTGGAGCATGTGAATACTTGTATCAGACTGTTAAGCACGTTAATTATTTATTACTCTAACTGCAGCTGTTATAATCATGGAATAAGAAACATTTAACTGACGTTTGCTAAATGAAATAAACACATAACATAGTTATCTACAAGGGAGTAAAACTCCACAATGAATGGCCCAAGGAAATGAAAGAGGTAACAACAATCAAACATACTGAAAAACTCCATTAAAGCACGTCCCTTAAATAACACATACTACACAGGCAAGGATTACTTAGAGAAACAGAGTAAAAACTGATTAAGTATTGCATTTAAGTTAATAATAAATCTTGCGTTATATACTCAAAATAAAGCGCATCTTAACTGCATACATTCAAAGTTTGTTGTGCTGGCTCCCCTTGCTAAATGTTAACAGTACTTCCACCCCAAGCAGTTGTATGAAAGGAGAGTGCCCCAGCTTGAAGAGGCAGTCAAGATTAACGGGCCGCCGGGATTTCAGAATTTACTATCTGGTCAGTCGTGAATTGTGTAAGGTTTCAGCAACGTTCCTACTTGTAGGAGATTTCTGATTAGTTTAGAGACTGAAAGCTATGGGGAGATCACAACTCAAAACAAGAAGAGGTTAAAGAATCACAAAATATGTGTATTCTGAAACCAAACACACAGTATTTATCACAGGGCATCTTTGACTAACGTTAAGCAAACCAAAAGGGCACAGAGAGTATGTACGGAGACCTTAGCTAAGTGCACAGAAACCACACAACCTCACACACATTACCTGGATTGACTACTTCTGTGCAAGGTGGGAGAATACTCAACCACGGGACACCAAACAAAATGACAAAGAGGGTGGCGACTGTGAAATCACACCGCATGGCTGGCGCTGACAGTTTGCGGCCCTAGTGCGAGAAGGTCGAGTTCGAGGTTGCGTGCGTCATTCAAGGTGACGAGAAGTTACACTGGTACTAACTGGAGGACGGCATGTGCCTATAGTGTAACGCTTCCACGACGGAGATAAAGCTGCATCCTGTTGTACCAGACGAAAAGTCGCTCGTTGGCGCTGTAGTGGGTTCTGATATTTACATCTCGAGGTGGGCGAGTGGATACTACAAAATCCGCAAAATATTGGATTACTTTATTGTAACTTGAACGAGATAAAATACTTAACTTTAAAACAGTCCATTTCCACAGGTTTGTCTATGCGTGTTTGTTACTGTCACTGAACGCGAACGTATCAAAAATGGTTCAAATGGCTCTGAGCACTATGGGACTAAACAGCTGAGGTCATCAGTCCCTTAGAACTTAGAACTACTTAAACCTAACTAACCTAAGGACATCACACACATCCATGCCCGAGGCAGGATTCGAACCTGCGATCGTAGCAGTCGAGCGGTTCGGGACTGAAGCACCTAGAACCGCGAACGTATCACTTGATACAATATAGAGTATAGTCTCTTCTCTCGATGTACAAGTGGCTGTAAACTTTGCTACGTGGATTACAGTAGTTCAAAAGAAAAAACGCCTTTTTCACGCTGCACATTAAGTTTCTTTATTTATTTTGTGCTCCCAGAACCGTTACGCCTAAGTTACAAGGCATCTTCAGCGAGTGTCAATCAACGCCTAATTCATTATCTTCAAGTCCAACAGCTTTCTCTCACGTGTCCAGCTGGTTGAAAGTTTGCACTTTTCCTTTTGGTTACTGTTTCCAACATACACCAATTTAACTTCCATTTTCTGTACATAGTTCTGTATAATACAGCTTCCGCGCTGCTGGCTCTATACTGAGACGACGCTGTCGTCTTCGGCGATAACTGAAGAGTGGGCTGAGCGTCACTCTAAACTGATGTAAGTACTTCAGCAGGGTGTGTCTACGCCCGTGTCTCTCATTCGACTCAGCGTCTGGCAACGACTGTACTTACTTGTGGTTCCGTCGTAAGGTATCCCCTTACCATGGTACCTCCTTCTCCAGACGATCACAGATACATTGGTCTGTATGGAAGCTAAAACTGAACAGATTAGAGGCGCTAATAACCTAATCTTTTATGAACTTTGAGGCTCCGCGATCCAGAGAGCTTCCGACACCAAGAAATAGAGCCATTGTCAACTAAGTGCAGGGCCAGATGGTAAAGATTACTTTCTGTGACACAGGAAAGTAGCCAAGTCCTTCGTCAACAGAGGACTGAAATTCTGCCTGAGTCCTAGCTATCGGAAAAGTAGTCCTCGCTGTATTCTTACGCGGCTGGTCCCGGCCGAGGTTCGAGTCCTCCCTGAGGCATGGGTGTGTGTGTTTGTCCTTAGGATAATTTAGGTTAAGTAGTGTGTAAACTTAGGGACTGATGACCTTAGTAGTTAAGTCCCATAAGATTTCATACACATTTGAGCATTTTATATTCTTACGCCTCCATGAGGAAGAGGAACAGACTGTTTAAAACTTGAAGAGTTGTTAACGGTTGCTGCTGTTTTGAGTAAGTCCTCAACTTTTCTCAAAATGAGCGCATATAAAAGAGATTTTAGGATTTCGGCTCCTCTCTACTTTAGAAATTATTTAATACTAACTTTTTCTCTTGGAATTTTTGTTAATGGGACAAATCGGAATTGAAAATTAAAAGCACTCAAAAGAAAATTGAATGCAGGTTAATTAATAGAGTGGTTGGTTGTTCATTACCAAAACCACCTGAATCTGCGAGCAAATTGTTAGATTATTTGATACTTGTCTCTTTATTTGTTTGAAGGTTAGAGCGAGCACAAACGGACGCATCCCGACAAGTGACGAGCCCGTGGTGTTTCGTCGTGTTGCATAGTGATGAATAATCTAATAAACTCTTTCCACTCTCTGAGCACAGTATCTAGCTCACATATGTCAGAATACCTGAATTAAGTTTTCAAACAGGGATGGTGAAAACGCGAACAATATAAAACAAAGGCATTACAATCCTCACAATATGTGTATGATTGCGTGCGTGTGTGTGTGTGTGTGTGTGTGTGTGTGTGTGTGTGTGTGTATGTATGTATGTATGTGTTTTGAGTGTGTGTGTGGGTGGTTGGGTGTGTGGGTATGTGAATAAATACTGTATAATGTCTTCAGATTGTTGGTAAACATATTCATAAATATGTCTAACAACATAAACGTTGAACACAGTGTATAACTGATTTATCAGCCAACCCGGTCTCTGGTAATATGAACGTACCAATGAACCGATTAAATTTTCTAACTTATATATTTGTACTAGTATTACACGTTAACTATCGTCGTGTACACGAGGTAACCTGATCCTTCACTACTGGTTCGCAATCTTTTGTGGAAAAACTGGCGTAATACTTGCCTAAGCGACCTCCTGCTGTCGCTACGTCAAATGCCGTAATGCAAAACTTCCCACGTGAGGGAAACAGATTTTCCCGCGCCACAGGAACTGGGATGTGTGAATTGCAATTAGATGACAAAAAAAGCGCCTATTAGGGAAGGAGAAAATAGGGTAGCACACTGCTACCTGCAGCAGCTGAACGGAACCCCAATGTAAACTCGTGTGACGTTACCAGCACGTATCGAATGTGTTTTGGGATTTAGTCTTGAGTATTATCACTGGGACACAGTAACTTCCTGCAAGCAGGAGTTAGGCAGTAGGACTGTTGATATTTTTAAAAATATCGGGAATCTGATATACCGATATTTAAGGAAATATAATTATCGGTCCTCGATATATCGCAAGAAAGTATTGACGCATAGATATATAGACGGAAAAAATATCGATGTATCGGGCTATAAAAACATTGGCTGCAAATTGTAAATAAACTGCAGGTGTTACAACTGTACGTTTAAGTATTGATTTATTATTAGATATTCTGCACCTCAACAAGCTAGCAGCTTGCTTAAACCCCTTAGAGGAATAATAGGAAGGAAAACGATTTACGTTCACACTTGGCGATGGACACTTTGCTGACAATGGTAACTGCATGTAAGTGGCTCAATAAAAGGTGTCCGATGGGTCCGTCATTCGATTTCGTCACAAATCGTATTTGTCCGGAGCACTTCATGTCGACTTTTCTATTTTTTTTTTTTTTCATTTCTGCAACCGCCAGCGACCTAGCAGCTGCAGTGTTAAAATTGCGTGGTGAAGTTAAATACTGCCTTTCTGTTGGTAGCGCCGACCGATTACGTCAGCATTTCCCTTCACAAGTTTCCGCCCCCCGCAAAGGCCAATTAGGTTTTAGTTCATTATTTTTAGCAACTATTTTTGAAGAGTGCCGACGTGAAGAAATAGCTCACTAGCTGCGTAAAAAATTGTTTTTTAACGCACCGGAAATCTTGTTATTCTTTCGACACCGCCACCCCCCCCCCCCTTCCCCCCCCCCCCCTTCCCAGTGCAATTAGGCATCAGGATCAGGCAGGCTTCTTCTTTGTGTCAGCTATACTTACTTCACACAGTCAAAGAGAAGGACTGGACGTGATACGAGCTCAAAAACTACTAACATTCCTTCAGACAGTGAAAGTAAAATTATGTTCCACTACAATTTCAAAACAACAATCTCAAATTTTTAACGAAAATTGCGAAAAAAGTCTAATATTAAATAAGAATATCTGCACTCAATATCGCCATTTCGATATCGATGTATCAGACAAGGAATAGCGCCGGTATATATAGATATATTTTGGAAAAAATATTGCTGTATCTAAAGTATGTCAATATTTTATCAATAGCTCTAGTAGGCAGGCTGAAGGTAGGCAGTGGGTGAGCGGTACAGTGGTTGGGAATATGGGCTGACGCTCTATAAGAGCCAGTTCCAGTGCTCTCCTTGGACATCCTGATTAAATTCTGCCTTGGTTTTCCATTTCCGTTCAGAGTCAGGAGAAGGCCAGGGCGGTTCCTTGGACCCAGTCTTGAGTTGTCCCCTTTCACAAACTGTGATAACACTTCGATGTCGACTGCACATCAAACTCTATCCACCCTACATTCTTGTCAGAGTTGGATACGAACATCAATCAGTGTCGAAAAAACTACTTCACTACTCCAGTATCGGAAAGAATCCAGAGAAGACTGAATCGTACATGAATTCTAGAGTCGTTTGGCCAAAAAAATAAACGAGTCACAGTAAATAAAAATACAAAATAAAAAATATTCTCTCTCTTAAGAAAACCTGAACATGAGACAGAAGTGATGAAATAAGTATTAATTTGTCTTATGCGAAAAACTGAAGCCATTTGCCTTCACTTCGCGCATGCATAAAAAGAGTTTCGTTTGATCCGTGTGGGTTTATTTTCCAGTATCTAGGCCAAAATGTGTTCGTAGCTGAGTGATAGTTCACTGAGGAAGGATTGGCTTGCAAGTAAATGATATGTATCTATTTGTGAAGCTTATATCAAAGTTCTTGTGCAACGTCAATATGTTTTATAGAAAAGCGCATGTAAAAATACTGCGGTGCAGTTTCAGGTGGTAATAAAGATATCAAATTTAGATTAAACAACTATACCACACTGTCCGCAAAAACAATTGCTCAAGTTTGTGGTGCACTTGAATAGCCAGTTTACGTATACCTGATGGTAGAAGATAGACGGCGGCAGCAGGGAGCTCACGTCTACGAGACATTTCGTGATGACGACACATTTTGCTTCGTGAACGGAAGAACCGCAATTTTCTTGGAGACGACCAAAAGAGAACTCGCTGATTAACAAATGTGAATGAACTGAAATAAGCGAAGTAAAACACCAAGTGACCATTGGGCACAAAGCCGAGTTTGCAAGCGAGACTATCTCGAGCACCTGACCTACCCCGCAGTTGGTGGAACGGAAAGTACTCGTACTCCATCACACCGTCAAATTGCTTCCTGATCCTCGAAGTTCGCTGTAGGTAGAGTATCCTAGGCACTGAAGTTAGTAAAGGTTACTTAGAAACTGACTTATTACCCAGGATTCAGAAGTACATTGATCTGAACGGTGATTATGAGGAGAAATAATACCACGTTTAGGCACTTTTTAAAATATTTTCATTTTTCGATTTTTAACAATTGTATACTTCCTTTCTGAATGCCCGTCGTAATTGACGCAATTTTTTCAGCAACAATCACAAGGCTCCTTTTATTGACCTGTTTCCTTTCCTGTTCTTTTCTCCATTTCCACTCTCACCTCACCTCCATTTTTTATTATTACTAGCTTTCTCAAACTATTTTTGTATTTTGTGTTATTTGGTGGTGTCTAGCTTTAGCGGATAAATTAGTGATAGTAGATTAAGTGACATTGCCATCTCAGTAGAAATAAAGCACTCCGTCTTCAGGCCACAAGTGGCCCATCGGGACCATCCGACCGCCGTGTCATCCTCAGCTGAGGACGCGGATAGGAGGGGCGTGTGGTCAGCACACGGCTCTCCCAGTAGTTATGATGGTTTTCTTTGACTGGAGCCGCTACTAATCGGTCGAGTGGCTCCTCAAATGACATCACGAGGAGGAGTGCACCCCGAAAAATGGCAACAGCGCATGACGGCCCGGATGGGCAGCCATCCAAATGCCGGCCACTCCCGGCCGCGCTTAACTTCGGTGATCTGACGGGTACCGGTGTATCCACTGCGGCAAGGCCATTGCTAGGAAATAAGTACAGATTTATATCCACTTCCAGATCGGTCATCCACTAGCAGGGAATGAGAGCACGTCACATCTAACGCCTCATTGTAATTAAAGTGCAGTTACAGAGGGCCAGTGTGGGGTGCAATTATCGTATGACAGCCATATTTGGTAAATATTCTATTGCGTTGATGTGGAACCGAGTAACGCTCGAAACAACTTAGTTCCAATTTTGGGCAACAGCTGCAAATCTGCCTCTGCGAATGCAAGAAAGACGTGTAGAAATGTTTCCGTATGTAATGGATTACGAACGGGATGCGGACAGAAAATGTCAAACAACCGAAAAAGGCATAAAACTGATTTTATTGTCAACTGCAGCCTACACAATTTGTTCAGTATGAGCACCGGAGATGTCGACAAGATGCTGCATCCGTAAAATGAAGTGATCAACAGTTGCTCGCAACACTTCCGGTGGAATACACTCCTGGAAATGGAAAAAAGAACACATTGACACCGGTGCGTCAGACCCACCATACTTGCTCCGGACACTGCGAGAGGGCTGTACAAGCAATGATCACACGCACGGCACAGCGGACACACCAGGAACCGCGGTGTTGGCCGTCGAATGGCGCTAGCTGCGCAGCATTTGTGCACCGCCGCCGTCAGTGTCAGCCAGTTTGCCGTGGCATACGGAGCTCCATCGCAGTCTTTAACACTGGTAGCATGCCGCGACAGCGTGGACGTGAACCGTATGTGCAGTTGACGGACTTTGAGCGAGGGCGTATAGTGGGCATGCGGGAGGCCGGGTGGACGTACCGCCGAATTGCTCAACACGTGGGGCGTGAGGTCTCCACAGTACATCGATGTTGTCGCCAGTGGTCGGCGGAAGGTGCACGTGCCCGTCGACCTGGGACCGGACCGCAGCGACGCACGGATGCACGCCAAGACCGTAGGATCCTACGCAGTGCCGTAGGGGACCGCACCGCCACTTCCCAGCAAATTAGGGACACTGTTGCTCCTGGGGTATCGGCGAGGACCATTCGTAACCGTCTCCATGAAGCTGGGCTACGGTCCCGCACACCGTTAGGCCGTCTTCCGCTCACGCCCCAACATCGTGCAGCCCGCCTCCAGTGGTGTCGCGACAGGCGTGAATGGAGGGGCGAATGGAGACGTGTCGTCTTCAGCGATGAGAGTCGCTTCTGCCTTGGTGCCAATGATGGTCGTATGCGTGTTTGGCGCCGTGCAGGTGAGCGCCACAATCAGGACTGCATACAACCGAGGCACACAGGGCCAACACCCGGCATCATGGTGTGGGGAGCGATCTCCTACACTGGCCGTACACCACTGGTGATCGTCGAGGGGACACTGAATAGTCCACGGTACATCCAAACCGTCATCGAACCCATCGTTCTACCATTCCTAGACCGGCAAGGGAACTTGCTGTTCCAACAGGACAATGCACGTCCGCATGTATCCCGTGCCACCCAACGTGCTCTAGAAGGTGTAAGTCAACTACCCTGGCCAGCAAGATCTCCGGATCAGTCCCCCATTGAGCGTGTTTGGGACTGGATGTAGCGTCGTCTCACGCGGTCTGCACGTCCAGCACGAACGCTGGTCCAACTGAGGCGCCAGGTGGAAATGGCATGGCAAGCCGTTCCACAGGACTACATCCAGCATCTCTACAATCGTCTCCATGGGAGAATAGCAGCCTGCATTGCTGCGAAAGGTGGATATACACTGTACTAGTGCCGACATTGTGCATGCTCTGTTGCCTGTGTCTATGTGCCTGTGGTTCTGTCAGTGTGATCATGTGATGTATCTGACCCCAGGAATGTGTCAATAAAGTTTCCCCTTCCTGGGACAATGAATTCACGGTGTTCTTATTTCAATTTCCAGGAGTGTAGAAGCAACGTTTTCCTGTATACCGGTCTTTAGATCAGGTAGAGACGAAAGTGATCTTTCAGGCCGTCCATCTGGAAAACACGTGGACATAACACGTACGTGGAATGTTGAATTAAGCAGAACCTTCTAAGCGACATGATGTCGCATATGAAAACAGGGATTCCCATGCACTTGCGCTCTTCCAAAGCTTGAAATACATGCTATACAAGGAGGTTTCGAAAACGTGCAAACGTCATGGGACACGTGGCGGGCTCTCTGGATGCATTCTGTTCAAAGAAAAACGTAGTTAGAATGAAGGTGATTATGAATACACACCACACAGTCACACAGAGCGAGTGCAATGGCTCTTCGTGCACAATACGTGGTTTAACAGTACCCTAGATTGGTTCTATGTATTTACTGCGCCCTGTAATATAAAATGTGCCTCCGTTACTCCATGTAATATTGCCCAGCCACATGTCATCAACTTCGATCCGTGCCACAAACCAAAGAGCAAATTCAGAACATTGTTGCGTATCAGTTGCTGCACCGTATGGATCTTGTAAAGGTACCAGGGTAAAGCAGACCGCAAAACTTCCCGTACTATTCACCATGGAATGGACAATTCTCGTGACACTGTATGAGCACTACACTACCCGGTGCACGTGCTGCATGGTCAGTTACAGCAACAGAACCTAGTCCAAAACTTCCACCGGCATAGGACAACTTCCCCTTCCAGGTGCCTCACCAAACTCTCCTCTGTTTTCGAGATTCGTTATCATCTTCTTTAAGCCATTTAATGACATCGGACCTCTCCTCAGACCTTTGAGTCAACGATACTCACTCAATGCAGCACTGTAATTGCTGCTGTTCACACAAAAAGTTTCACTAACAGCGTACGGTTTCTCTTCTCGATGGCCATACTGTTAACTCACGTTATGGCTTGTCAAATGCCAGCATGGATGTCACGCTGTATACAATCAGTGTACAGCGCTAGATTTTGACCTGGTTGCCAAAACGTGAACTAATGCTTTTTTCCAGCATAAATCGGTTCTGCATTAACGCGTTAGCATATCTACGAAGTTTCGCTGTCCTATGATAATTATAGCCCATACAGGACGTCCGTGAGCAGCTTTACTTTAATTAATATTCACCCGACACATCCATATCTTCATCTACATACATACCACTGTGAAGTTTGTGACAAAGGCTGCTTCCCTTTGCGCTACTAAGCAGGGCTTCTTCCCTTTCCAGTCGCATAATCAGTCTAAACCTAGTCTTTGCGATATCTAAGGAAGCGAAATATAGGCGATTGTACTGTATTCCAGCATTACGTATTTAATGCTCGTTCTCGAAATATTTTAAGTAGGCTCTCAGCCACTGTTTCAATTTATAAACTTTGCGTCCGTCTCCATACGTCAGCTGATTCAGGTGTTTCAGCATTTCCAGTGCTCTCCCATCAGCCAAACAGTCATGTGAGCATTCGAGGTGCTCTTCCTTGTTATGACACACCGATATTGTAGTCACAGGATATTACACTACTGGACATTAAAATTGCTACACCACGAAGATGACGTGCTACAGACGCGAAATTTAACCGACACGAAGAAGATGCTGTGATATGCAAGTGATTAACTTTTCAGAACATTCACTCAAGGTTGGCGCCGGTGGCGACACCTACAACGTGCTGATATGAGCAAAGTTTCCAACCGATTTCTCATACACAAACAGCAGTTGACCAGTGTTGCCTGGTGAAACGTTGTTGTGATGCCTCGTGTAGCGAGGAGAAATGCGTACCATCACGTTTCCGACTTTGATCAAGGTCGGATTGTAGCCTATCGCGATTGTGGTTTATTGTATCGCGACACTGCTGCTCGCGTTGGTCGAGATCCAATGACTGTTAGCAGAATATGGAAACGGTGGGCTCAGGACGGTAATACGGAATGCCGTGCTGGATCCCGACGGCCTCGTATCACTAGCAGTCGAGATGACAGGCGTCTTATCCGCATGGCTGTAACGGATCATGCAGCCACGTCTCGAACCCTGAGTCAACAGATGGAGACGTTTGCAAGACAACAACCATCTGCACGTACAGTGCGACGACGTTTGCAGCAGCATGGACTATCAGCTCGGAGACCATGGCTGCAGTTACTCTTGACGCTGCATCACAGACAGGAGCGCCTGCGATGGTGTACTCAACGACGAACCTGGGTGCACGAATGGCAAAACGTCATTTTTTCGGATGAATCCAGGTTCTGTTTACAGCATCATGATGGTTTGGCGACATCGCGGTGAACGGACATTGGAAGCGTGTATTCGTCATCGCCATACTGGCGTATGGTATGGGGTGCCATTGGTTACACGTCTCGGTCACCTCTTGTTCGTATTGACGGCACTTTGAACAGTCGACGTTACATTTCAGACGTGTTACGACCGTGGCTCTACCCTTCATTCGATCCCTGCGAAACCCTACATTTCAGCAGGATAATGCACGACCGCATGTTGGAGGTCCTGTACGGGACTTTCTGGATACACAAAATGTTCGACTGCTCCCCTGGCCAGCACATTCTCCAGATCTCTCACCAACTGCAAACGTCTGGTCAATGGTGGCCGAGCAACTGTCTCGTCACAATACGCCAGTCACTACTCTTGATCAACTGTGTTAAACCTGCATGGGCCGCTGTACCTGTACACGCCATCCAAGCTCTGTTTGACCCTAATGCCCGGGCGAATCAAGGCCGTTATTACGGCCAGAGGTGGTTGTTCTGGGTACTGATTTCTCAGGATCTATGCACCCAAATTACGTGAAAATGTAATCACATGTCAGTTCTAATATAATATATTTTTCCAATGAATACCCGTTTATCATCTGCATTTCTTCTTGGCGTAGCAATTTTAATGGCCAGTAGTGTATTTTTCTACATTTTGAGAAGTGCACAATTTTACATTTCTGTACATTTAAAACAAGTTGACGATCGTTGCATCGCTTTGCAATCTTATCAAGATCTGATTGGATGTTTGTGCAGATTTTTAGAGATAGAATGCAAGCTGTTACTAGAGCAGCTACGTGCAGAATTAGACAAAATGAAAAGACATGAAAAATATTTCACGAAAAACCTTTTTCCACGAGGCCATATTCCACATCATTAACAATGTGGTTAGGTCATTCGTCTTGAATCTCTTTGTGGGAAATGGAGCATACACACACAACGACTGACCACGAGATTTAATTCTTTAGAATTTCTCGAAAACATGTTTGAAATATGCATCAGTTAGATACATTCTTCTTCAAAGGAGATACGGTCAAGGAGGTCGTAGTTTTTATCATGTAGCAAAAGATGTCTTGGCTCACTCTCAACATCAGTTCACACGACACCCAGTAACAAGACGAAGTTTTTCTCAGATTTCACAGGAATAACTTTGAGCTCCTAAATCATCTTCTACTGCACCGTATCGTACACTCATGTTCAGAAAAAATAGAACACTTTGAACGACTAGAGATAGGACGTTCATATTCACAAGACACGAACATTAGTATGTTCTGCAGAAATGATGAGCATTTCAGTCACCTCGGTCAGCTTTGTCCAGTTGCCTAGTAGGCGCAGCGTCCACCATGGGTCCTGATAACTTGTTCCATGCGCGATGGCATCGCCGTGTATAAGGCGCAAATGGCGTCTTGTAGCATAGCCATACATGCGCACTCACCTGTTTGCAAAGTTCATCTGTGATGGTTGGCACTGGGTCACAGCACTGCACCTGTCGTTTCCCCATATCCCACACATTTCCGACTGACGACAAGTTTGGTGATTTGGTGAGCGAAGACAAAAGGCTGATATCCTGTGATACCAAGAAGGCATATGTTCGTGCAGCAGCAAAATGTGGTCTTGCTCAAAAATGGAGTCTTTGGTGTTGTGCAGCAAGGGTTTGGCTACCGGTCGCAGGATGTCACACTGGTCACAGTGCCCTGGACTTGCACCAACTGTGATTCGTGGTTGTACCCAGTATCACCCCACACCATAAGGCATTGAGTTGGCGCTGTATGTCTTGTGATACCACTCCACGCTGTCTGCAGCGAACCAAAATACTGCCATAATTTTCAAACAAACAGAACCTGGACTCGTCCGGAAACACTATGTGATGCAATCCGTGTCCACTGCGATACACCATTGCTGTCTAGTGTTTTCTGCACATTCTTCAAAGGGAGGTGAGAACTGGACGACGCGCACGTAACGCATACCATAATAAACGGCGACGAACTGTCACCCCTGATAGTGTACGATGTGTTACACTGTCCCACTGTTGCGCCGGAGCGAGGAGGATGCAGATCTGTTGTGCAGTGTCATTCGGATGAATGTCGATCTTCTCGGTGGTTGATTTGGATGGTGCGATCTGATGCATCTCGTCGTCTCCTACAGCCTTCCGTGAACCATCCTGCACATACTAGATGCACGGCCGAAACACTTCGTCCACCAAGAGCACCAGTTTCCCGGATGGATGAATCACAATCTCTCATACCAATAATGCGCCCTGTTTCAAAATCACTGAGTTGACGGTAAGGTTCGTGCATATGTCTCCGAGGCATACTACACGTCTGCTCAAGTTAAACTGATCCATTACACAGGTCAACGAAAAATTTTTTTAACAACCTTTTTTACTTTGATAGCCGATCTTTATAGATTTTTATGAGCTGAATCCAAAACTAGCCTTAGTTTTTTTTATTACGTATAGTTTTCGAGCAATATGCTTTTTACTATATGGTATAAAAATCCTATGCTGTACGGTAAACGGGGAAATTAATGAAACGCTTTGTTACAACATAAGCATGGTTTGTATTTACAGTAAGCTACTTAAAACAATTATATGTGTTAGTAGAGGTTTCATTTGTCAGCCGCAATTGGTTTGTATTTTCTATCTCTCTCTCTCTCTCCTTCCTTTTTTTTAAAAAAAAAAAAAAGAAGTAGCTTCTTGTGTTCTTGTGTAGCTTTTTTTACGATGAGTCGCTTGCTGAACTTCTCAGTGAAGTGACCAACAGTAGTCCCCCATCATGTTGGTGTTCCAGCGACCTTGGTCCTGGTGAAAACACCCTCCTTGCTCCTCACTAACATCTGCCATATTGTCCGGGAAGTAATCAAGGTGACTGTTCAAAAAGTGAACTTTCAGGCTCATTAAACATCCTAAAGTTTAAACTTCTTTAACATTATAGCTATAATAGAAACATATTCTGGGTCTTTTTCATGTCCTAAGAACGTTGTGACGACTTGCTTCAATGATACCCATGCTCCTTTCTCATTTAAGGTCATTTTGGATTCAAAGTTAACATCAAACATCAATTTTCTAATGCCAGGTCCGACAGAGACGCCTTCTTTTAGTTTAGCTTCTGAAATGTGTGGAAACTTTTGGCAGAGATACTTAAAACATGGCCCATCTATAGGCAAAGCCTCTAAAAACTGTTCCATAGGCCTAACTTTATATATATATATATATATATATATATATATATATATATATATATATATATATAGGTGGTAGAATGTTCTTCTCACCAGGTTTTAAAGAATCTCTCACAGGCCAGTTCTTTCTGCACCTGTATTGATCCCTAGCCCTACTGTCCCATTCATGCAAGAAACATGGAAATTTGGTAAAGCCACCTTGCTGACCAAGGAGCATGCGTGTTACTTTTAGATCAACACGTATCATCCAGCCATGAGCAGAATAGCCTATTTTATTTAGCATTATTTCTATGTTTTCATAGCTCTCTTTCGCATGTACAGTATGTCCAAAAGGTATAGATGCATACATGTTACCATTATGTAATAAAACAATCTTGAAACTAGTTTTGGACGAATCAATAGACAGCCTCCAGTCTTCGCTTTTGTATTCAATACGAAACTCATTCATCAGACCAGGAATGTCTGAGCAGTACACTAAATCACCTTCTTGTTGAAATAACTTGGAAAATTACTGCTCTCTCTTTCTATACATGTTTATGATGGTTCCTACTGCCAATAAGTTCTTTTCTTTTAAACTAGAGCCAAGCAATTCTGCTTTTTCTTTCGTTAAGCCCAGATCCCTAACCAAATCGTTGAGCTCGATCTGAGTAAACAATTTTGACTCTAGACTTTCTGTATTAAAATGGAATTGATCATCATCTGTTTCGTGTAAATCAGATTGTACATCAGAAAATACTTCTGTTGCAATAGAATTTAAATCATCTGGTGGTTCAGGAACTGGCAAATCTACACCATGCCCTACTGGTCGGATGGCATACGGAAGGTTAGGGTAGCTTATTACCTTCTTGTTTTTCGAATTATGATCAGTAATATCAACACTGCAAAAAGTAGCAATCATCAGAATGATTTCTTGGCTCCCTCCACATCTTGGGAACAGCAAATCTGAAGGCTTTTTTCTCCTTTTTGGACCCTTTTCTCAAATGTTCAACACACACACAACATAGCTTATGCAACGCCCAAGATCCAAAGTATGATAGATAAATCTATTTCACAAAGCCTGTAATGTTTATATGGTGTTTATTAATCACAAATTCATCACAAATATAACAAAAATTGTCAGCAGAGTTTTTATAACCACGATTAGACATTGTACTGAGTACATGTACAGGAAATGGGAAAGTGAGGTTAGCTTTACAGTAAACAAAACATCATCTGTTAACACAAAAATATAATCAACCTTTTTCTGCCAGCAAATGTTTTTCAGCAGTGCTACCAACGTCATCTACATTCATTACACCTCCTTTTTATATTATTTTACCTTATAAAAGCTGTTAAAGTCTTTAAAATACGCTGAATTCAATAAATTTAACTGTAAAATGTGAAGAAATGATGGGTGATACAGTTTTTTTTAAGTATCATATTTGGATTTCTCACCCTAAAAAACATAAGAATAAGGTATTTTCAGCAAAAAAGCTTTTCCAGCGTTGACCTGTGTTACCTTCGGTTTATAGGGACAAGAGCTGCACCAGTAGGTGGTGTTGCGCCGCGATATCGATGTTGACCTTGAACCCGCGGGTCGACATGGGTCAAACGCTAATCGGTTCTGCGGAACATACTACTGTGCATGCCCAGTGAATACAAACGTCGTAACTCTAATCGTTCAAGGTGCACTGCTTTTTCTGAACATCAGTGTACATTACCCAGGCGGTAATAATAACTTTTTCGATTCGCCCCTCCGTTCGGCAAGTCATAAACGAAAGAATATCCTTTTTTAAGGATTTGTAAAGTCAGTCTTTGTGGATCAGCCTACACACATGTATCATCATTGTGAATGAATAACGCATGTGGTGCTATGCAAACGTGGTATGCATGGATTGTAATGAATTTATTTAAGGTGTGGATGTGTGTAATGAGATTGAGAGATTGAGTGTGTCAGCCTCAATTCCTCTCGTATTTCAGCATACATTTACAAATTTGTTTCTGCATCGTGTAGTTGGAGTTAATCCAACAAATATTGCTCATCACCTGACTTCCATGCAGAGGCCATTGTCGACGAAAAGTGACCGTTTGTTTTCTGTTTCAAAGAAAATAATTTTTTGAAGTGGAATTTTACGAGCCCGTTCGATAAAGTTAGGCCGATATTTGTTTTATCTGTATGTAATAAAAACAGGAGCGGTAAAACACGAGGAATATCCAGTACTCCAGCAACTACTGAGCAGCGCCTCCGCATGGCGGTTGCAATCAGCGCGGACCAGTGTACTGCTGTCGCTGCCTGAGTACTTGTTATTTTCGTGCTTTACTGCCTATTTTAATAAATATCTATAAAACGAATAGCGCACTTGAGTAATTTGGGACCGCTCAACCGAATGGCCATGTAAAATTCCGCTTTAAAAATCATTTGTTTGTAAGTGGGAAAAAAACCGACGCTTTCCGTCTATGCTCGGCATCGTCTTCCATAGACTTGATGAACAATACTTGTTTGGGCTGACTCCACCTACACACTGCAAAAACTGAATTGCAACATCAGAGAAAATGCACCCGACGTCTCTTAGGAGGGAATCCAGGTATATTGTAAGCATTTAAAGTGAAAAAAAATGTTTGTCTCAATTTTTGGAACCGCGTCGTTACTAAGCGTATGCCATGTGATTGCTAATAGTGGCAATGAGACATAATTGAGAAAAATATTAAGGAATATTAACCTACCCTCGATGGCGAGGTTAATAGAGATGAATAGAAGCCCGAAATGGAGCAGTATGGCGCGGCAATAAACCAGGTCGTCCGTAACTGAACACTCCTGGCATTTGCCGGAAGTGATCTAAGGAAACCCATGTGTGGATGACTGGATGGTGATATGCACTTGGGGCCCTTTAGAATTGTTTATATCATTTCGTCACCTCGTTCTGTGCTGGATTCGAACACCATCTTAGCGTTTCGGAGTTTACCGGAGCACAGTAAGGAAATTCAAAGTCACAACGACTGGAACACTGATACCTTGCGAATTCTCCTTCAAACGAAGCCATTCTCGGCCTGAGAGTTTGTGGACAACCTCGCGTAGCAATTGCAGCTTGTCTTGTGGAACTGGTCTCTGGCAGCGGTTAGACAAGTTTCACCAAAGCCCAGATTTTAGTGTTCACGTCCATGTTGCAGAGGTCAGAAGGAGAAGGTGAAACGAGTTACCTCACAAAATGATGCCAGTATTTGCCACAAGTTATTAACCAGAATAGGAGAAACCTGAACTGCTAAGACTAGTTACATAATACAACTGTTTTATTAGTATTTACGTTTGGACCCCACTGGACCACGCAATGTGCAACATTGGACATTCTGAGAGTGTTGTCTTAGCTTTTCTCTTTGCTCATTTTATTTAATTGATCCATTTTATTGTTTCAGTTTTAGCTTCATTCCTACTTTCGTCGAATTCCGAAACCTGTCCAACTCAATCTGGGTGGTTCCGTTCTTTTAATCTAATTAAAGAATTTGGTCAACGTTTTTGTTTACTCGAATGAAAGTCGGTATACTGTGCCATTTCTTTATTTGCTCACAGCCTACAAGTCCCTCCCTCAATATAATTTGGATCTAAAGTTTTTATTTTTATTTTTCGTACTCTCATTTGGATTTATTCGACGTCTCTCTTTCTGTGCCCCCATGAAGATATTCTGGTTTGACGACTATTTTGTGATCTCTCAGTTTTCTATATTATGAGATGCATTTTTGTTGTAGATACTCTTGGGCAGTCTGAAGGCAGTTGCCATTTTGGGCAACGAATTAGGTAACCGCTCTTTTCCAAGTTATTCTCCTGACGATTTTGTCTAAATATTTGAACTGAAAAACTCTCTGGATTATCTCGTATATAGTTGTAAGAATTTGGGTGGCGGGTTGTTGCTAGACACTTTCTCAATTCAATTTGAAGATCTAATCTTTTTCATCATTCTTGCACTACTTTTCCTAAGACACAGCTGAAAAGTACAGAAGAGAGGACATCACCTAATCCCTCTCCTATTTCAATTTAAAAGTGTTCAAACATTTTTTATCCCATTAATTTTACCTTTAATTATGTACCATTTATTGTTTCACTAATAACTGCAGCGGTTTAGGAGAGCAACAGGTATTCTGGACCTAAAATTAACTTGAGCGCAGTTCTTGAACTTGAACACATCATGTAACCAGTGACCTTGAACTATTGACTTGATGTTGAATGCATAATGTCATCATATCCTTTCGCCTCCCCTCCTCTCTCTCTCTCTCTCTCTCTCTCTCTCTCCTCTCCTCTCCTTTCCTCCAATCACAGACATATATTTTTACCAGTAATTCAAATGAAAGCGCCAGTCAGAATGTACCCTGCAGGTGTCATGTCGTCAGTAACCTGAACCTAGCTTCGTCAGCAGAACCACAGCTTTGTCAAGTATCCACTTGTCTGATACCTTACTGACTTCACAGAAACCTAGTGCACACACACACACACACACACACACACACACACACACACACACACACACACACATATTTAGAACTCCCAATCACATCCAAGTATTTTACCAGCCATTAAAACGAACTGGACTCGGATTCGGGAGGACGACGGTTCAAACCCGCGTCCGGCCATCCTGATTTAGGTTTTCCGTGATTTCCCTAAATCACTCCAGGCAAATGCCGGGATGGTTCCTCTGAACGGCACGGCCGACTTCCTTCCCCATCCTTCCCTAATCCGATGAGACCGATGACCTCGCTGTCTGATCTCCTTCCCCAAACAACCCAACCCAACCCCTTCTTTTACTCAAGCTGTGCCACAAATTTCTCTTCTCCCCAATTCTGTTCAGTACCTCCTCATTAGTTACGTGGTCTATCCATCTAATCTTCAGCATTCTTCTGTAGCACCAAATTTCGAAAGCATCTATTTTCTTCATGTCTAAACTATCTATCGTCCATGTATCACTTCCATATAAGGCTACACTCCATACAAATACTTCCAAAAAAGATTTCCTGACACTTAAATCTTGATGTTAATAAATTTCTCTTCTTCAGTAACACTTTCCTTGCCATAGCCAGTCTACATTTTATGTCCTCCCTACTTCGACCATCATCAGTTATTTTGCTCCCCAAGTAACAAAACATTTTCGAGGAAGGCTGCGACATTTACCGATTGGAACTATGGCACGAAGGTTCTATGAAAAAAATTTATAGACTGTATCTCCTTTCCTTTCCCTAATCAACTGCTAAATGAAGCTAAGATCTACAGCATGATTATTCACCGACATTAGGTTTTGCAACAATTTAGCATAATAAACCGTACTAAAAATAAAAGTGTTTTGGAGAGATCTTTTATAGAGGATATCATTTAAAGTGCATCGCTTCATAATACCCAAGTATTGACACAAAAAAACCAAATACTTTTTTTTCATAAAAATTTAAATTAATTTTACGGTTACCTAGTATACTTAAGTCGAAGACAACAATGGACAAGGTTCCACGCAGATGCAAGTTTGCCCTCTGACCGCAAATGAAAATCCGATCTTGGTATAAAAATAAAATAGCCCCTGAAATTTTATGTATTACTTATCAGAATCGGTAAGGATTTGTCCCATAACAGTACAGAAAACATATGGCTAGTTTATTCGCAGTAATGACCTAACTTACAGTTTATGGGCCACTTGTGGATGACAATAGTGCGATCGTTGTAGCACACTTCAAAGAAACCAAAAACTGTCCATACTGTTTATCAAAACACGTGAAGATTTTTCCTATAACAGTACAAAACACACGTGGGTCGCTATTTGTACTACTGATCTAACTTACAGTTTGAAATACACTTGGCAAAGACTGACAGAGAAACATTGTCACGCAGTGGAAATGACATGAGACTTTGGTGAAATAAAGTAGTGCACAGCAGTTTTAATATCTGACATTCATAAATATACATATAGGTAAGAACGGAGGATTGCTATGCATTGAATTATAAACTTACAATTACTTTTCAAAGTCAGCAAAACATTATAGCAACCCACATTAGGGCACAGGCTTCATCCTGCACTACAGAACATTCGTTACCTTTTGCTGATAATGATAGCTTACGCTGTTACAAAGAGGAAATTACGTGACACTTCGATGGTGCAGCAAACCGAACAATAATTTTAACATCTGAGTTTAATACACGTTAGTATAAGTAAGAAATGAAGGTTTCTAAACTTTAAATACCCACTTTCAACAACTTTGCAAAGTCAGCCTAGGGTTTTAATGGCCCCATGCTAGGGTATTAACTTCATCTTGCAGTTCTTTTCAGCTGTCGTCTACTTTCTAAAAGTCTGGAAAGTTTCACGAGCAATTATGGTTCAAATGGCTCGGAGCACTATGGGACTTAACATCTGAGGTCATCAGTCCCCTAGAACTTAGAACTACTTAAACCCAACTAACCTAAGGACATCACATACACCCATTCCCGAGGCAGGATTCGAACCTGCGACCGTAGTGCTCGCGCGGTTCCAGACTGAAGCGCCTAGAACCGCTCGGCCACACCGGCCGGCTTCACGCGCAATTAGTCTGATCGCAGAGCACAGACTGATGGGCTTCAACTGAACAGATAAACGCACACACCGTAGCTGAATTACATGTCTGCTTACATTTGGTACAGTAGGGCAGATGTTTGCGGTGCCCCTTTCCCAGACAGGGTGTTAGTGATTTGCGGCACGATTCTTTTGTTATTATCTGATCAATTTCTGCGAATGTTACACCATTAAAGACTTCTTCGAGGGCTCTATCCGATGCCACAGAAAAATAATTGTATATAGTTTTTAGTCTACTAACAAAAAAAAACAAAGTCGATGTCTTAAATAGCCAAATACTGAGTGGTTACAATTAAAGTCCAGCTACTCGCGGAATTCCAGTGTGGGCAGCAATTATTTTATGGCAGCGAAACTTCGTAGATATGTTAATGAGTTAATGCGGAAGAGATTTACGTTGGAAGAAAGTTAGTTCCAATTTTGGCCACCAGCAGAAAATCTGGGCCGGCCATTGTGGCCGAGCGGTTCTAGGCCCTTCAGTCCGGAACCACGCGGCTGCTACGGTCGCAGGTTCGAATCCTGCCTCGGGCATGGATGTGTGTGATGTCCTTAGGTTAGTTAGGTTTACGTAGTTGTAGGTCTAGGGGACTGATGGCCTCAGATGTTAAGTCCCATAGTGCTTGGAGCCATTTTTAGAAAATCTGGCACTGTGCACTGGTAGTATGACGGTATGACATTCATGCTGTCATTTGACAAGCCATAACGTGGTGAACAGTTCGACTACCGAGAAGAGAGACCGTGTGCTCTTAGTGAAACTGTGTTATGTGAATGGCAGCAATTCAGTGCTGCACTGAGAGAGTATAGCAGATTGAAAGGCCTGAGGCGAGGCCCAATGTCATTAAATAGTTTAATGAAGAAGATGATGAAATTAAAAAACACGGGTGAACTTGGTGTGGTACCTGGAAGAGGAAGGCGTCCTATCCCGGTGTCAATTGTTTACGAGTTTGCTGTTGGTGTAACTGACCATGCAGCACGTACCCTGGATTGTGGTAGCGATCGTGCAGTGTCACGAGAATTGTCCATCCCTTGGTCAACAGTACGGAAAGTTCTGGGTACAAGATCCAGACAGTGTAACAACTGAAACCCCATGATCCGCAGCAACTTTCTGCATTTGCTCTTCGGTTTCAGGTACGGATCGAAGTAAATGACGTGTGGCCGGCAATGTTCTGTGGGTTGACGAGGCACATTTTACACTACAGGGTTCAGTGAATGCACAGAACTGCCGAATTTGGAGTACTGTTAAACTGTGTGTTGTGCACTAAGAGCCATTGCACTCGCCGTATGTGACTGCATTGTATGAATTCACAAGCACCTTTATTCTCTGCCCGCTCTTCGTTAAAGATCAAGAGAGCTTATCAGGTGTTCCGTGACGTTTGCTCGTATCGAGACCTAGTTGTAATAGCATGTGATTCCTACTTTGGAAGAGAACAACTGTGTGGAAATCACTGTTTTCATGCAAAATGGGGCAACGCCTCATGTCGCTCGTCCATTGAAAGATCTGCTTAATGCAAACTTCAACGAACGTGTTATCTCCAGAGGTTTTCCAGATGCATGGCCTGCAAGATCACCTGATCTGAATCCATGTGACTGTTGGCTCTGGGGATATCTACAAAAATACACTTACCAAGGACACGTTCGATGTCTGTCTGATCCGAAGGCCAGTATACAGGAACACGTTGCTCAGACTGCACTGGAACTGCTGCGAACAACTGTTGCTCATGTTGTTTTACGGATGCAACATCTCATTTGCTCATATTGAGCAATTTCTTTTAAGTGGCAGTTAATAACAAAATCGCCGGCCGCGGTGGTCTAGCGGTTCTAGGCGCGCAGTCCGGAACCGCGCGGCTGCTACGGTCGCAGGTTCGAATCCTGCCTCGGGCATGGGTGTGTGTGATGTCCTTAGGTTAGTTAGGTTTAAGTAGTTCTAAGTTCTAGGGTACTGATGACCACAAATGTTAAGTCCCATAGTGCTCAGACCCATTTGAACCATTTTTTAATAACAAAATCAACATTATGCTTTTCTCAATTGTTTGAACTTTTTTTCTACCCACGTCCTGTTCCTTATCAATTACATATGGAAACATTTCTATACGACTTTCTTGCCGAACTTGGAACTATTTCTTTTTCAGACTAAAACCGCTCTTAATTTTCTAACAAGTTTCGCTGCCATACGGTAACTGCAGCTCACGCTAAACCTCCGTGAGTAGCTGCACTTTAATTACAACCACCCGGTATAAACGATATGGAAAATAAACTGATGCTCCCTTAGGAAAAGTAAAGCACAGAGAGGTATTCTACCGTTGTGCTTGATAATGGAACCAAGACTTAAGTAAAATAAAGACATGTTGCTCGTATTTTTCGACATAGAAAAAGCATTCGGCAATTTAAGAAATTCTCAGAAAAATTGTTGTAAGCTATAGTAAAGGACGGGTAGTATACAATATGGACAGGAAAAAAGAATAAAGTCTCAGATTACAAAGTGTCTTATACGGGAATACCTACTGTTCAATCCATACATCGAAGCAGCTGTGACTCGACTGCGGTCGTAGGGCAAAAAGTAGAAAAAAAGGATTATGAGAGAATACGGGCAACGTTGTAGCAATGATAGAGGTTAATTGATTTCTGTAATGAGTTTCAGCTAGTAATGGCGAATATTCTGTTCGATTATTACAAGAGGATGAGGTATACTTGGAAATGGCCAGGAGATGTGGAAAGATTTCCGTTAGATTACATCACGATCAGGCAAAGATTCGGAAACCAGATATTGGATTGTAAGGCGTACCCGGAAGCAGATATAGACTCAGATTACAATTTAGTAGTGATGAAGAGTAGGCTGAAGTTTAAGAGGCAAGTCAGTAACAATTAGTACGTAAAGATGTAGCAAACAGAAGTACTAAGGAACGATGAGACACTAGAAGTTCTCTGAGGCTATAGATAATGCGACAATGAATAGCTAAGTAGGCAGTTTAGGCGAAGAGGAATGGACATCTCTAAAATCATCAGTCACGTAAGTTGGAAAGAAAACCGTAGGTACACGGAGGGTAGCTGCAAAGAAACCATGGCCAACAGGCGAAATATTTCAGCTGACCGGCGCCGGAGGAAGAACAAAAAAGTTCAAGGATAATCACGAATATAAGTCACGTAGGAACAAAATAAATAGGAAGCACAGGGAAGCTAAGGCAAAATGGTTGCATGAAAAAGTAAAGAAATCAAAACAGAAATGATCTTCAGAAGGACGGCCTCGGTATATAGCAAAGTCAAAATTAAAAGCAAGGGCGACAACATTAAGAGTGCAATGAGAATTCCACTGTTATATGCAGAGGAGAGAGCGCATAGGTGGAAAGAGTACTATGAAGACCTCAACGAGAGGAAGACTTTCCCGATGACGTGATAGAACACGAATTAGGAGTGACAGGGAAGAGTTAGGAGATCCAATTTTAGAACCAGAATTTAAAAGAGCTTTGGAAGACTTAAGATCAAAGAAGGCAAAAGGGATAGATAACATTCCATAGAAATTTCTAAAATCATTGGGGGGACTGGGAACAAAACGACTGTTCACGTTGGTGTATGTAATATATGAAACTGGCGATATACCACCATACTTTTGGAAAAATATCATCCACACAATACCGAAGGTAGCAAGAGACGAAATGTGCGGGAATTATCGGACAAACTGCTTAACAGCTGGTGAGTCCAATGTGCTGACAAGGATAATATAGAGAAGAATGGAAAAGAAAATTGAGGATCTGTTAGATGACGATCAGTTTGGCTTTAGAATAGGTAAAGGCAGCAGAGAGGCCGTTCTGACGTTGCAGCTGATAATAGAAGGAAGACTGAAGAAACATCAAGACATGTCCATACGATTTGTCTAGAATGACCTTGATGTAGACAGGACGTTAAACCCAATCTTCCTTCCTTGGAAAAAGAGTCCAATAATGCAAAATAGTGTAAGATGTTTGCAATTCTGATAAAAGTAGGGGTAAGTCATAGGGAATGACAGGTAGTATATAATATGTGCAAGAACAAAGAGGGATCAATAAGAGTGGAAAACCACCAACGAAGTGCTCGGATTTAAAAAGGTGTAAAAATGGAACGTAGTATTTCGCCCCTACTGTTCAGTCTATACATCGAACAAGCAAATTCAAGGTGAAAGGCCATAAATGATAAGATTCGCTGATGACATTGGTATCCTCAGTAACGGTGAAGAAGAATCACAGGACCTGTTGAATGGACTGAACAGTCTAACAGGTACAGAAAGTGGATTTAGAGTAAATCGAAGAAAGACGAAAATAACGAGAAGTGGCAAAAGAAGAACATCGAGAAACTTAACATCAAAACTGGGGATCACGAAATAGACAAAGTCAAGGAATTCTACTATCTAGGCAACAAAGTAACACCAAGACGGATGGAGCAAGGAGAACACAAACAGCAGGGTATCACTGGCAAAAACGGCATTCCTGGCCAAGAGATGTCTACTAGTATCAAACATAGGCTTTAATTTGAGGAAGAAATTTCTGAGACTGTATGTTTGGAGCACAGCATTTATGATAGTGAAACATTGACTGTGGGAAAATCGGAACAGAGAAGAATCGAAGCATTTGAGATGTGGTGCTGCAAAAGAATGTTAAAAATTAGGTAGACTGATAAGGTAAGGACTAAGGAGTTCTCTGCAGAATCGACGAGGCAAGGAAGAAATAGAAAACACTGATAAGAAAAAGGGACAGGATGATACGACACTTGTTATGAAATCAGGGACTGACTTCCATGGTACTAGAGGGAGCTGCAGATGGTAAAAACTGTAGGGGAAGACAGAGATTGGAATACATTCAGCAAATAATTAAGGACGTAGGTTGTAAGTGCTACACTGAGATGGAAAGGTCGACACAGGAAAGGAATTCGTGGTGGGCCGCGTCAGAGCAGTCATATGACTGATGACTCAAATAAAATAAAATAAAAAGGCTCGCTGATGACACTGCTACCCTCAGTGAAAACGGGGACGAATTACAGGACATAATAAATGGAATGAATATGCTACTAAGGCTAGAATATGGACGGAGAATAAATCGAAGAAAGAAGAAGGTAATGAGATACTTAACATCAAATTTGGGGGGGAGGGGGGGCGCATGAGGTGGGTGAACTGAAGTAATTCTGTTATTTTGGAAGCAAAATAACTTAAGACAGACGAAACCTTGAGGACGTAAAGAGCACACTCGCACAGGCAGAGTGGGCATTCCTTGCCAAAAGAAGTCTGCTAGTATCAAATATTGGTCTTCATTTGAAGAAGAGCTACCTAGTTTACGTGTCAATGTAGTGGACTGGCCAGACAGCCAATCCACTATGACCGGTAGCCGACAGGCAGGCGTTTAAGCTCACGCAGGCTGGCGTGAGGTCTGGAACAGGTCAGAGAAATAAGACTAGCAAAACAGGAGGTAACTGGTAGAATACTTAACTTTAATCCATAATTGGTGTACATCGCTCTTGACTGTACATGCTTCACAATATAAATATCAATTGAATACGGCGCCTTGCTAGGTCGTAGCAAATGACGTAGCTGAAGGCTATGCTAACTATCGTCTCGGCAAATGAGAACGTAATTTGCCAGTGAACCATTGCTATGAACGTCGGCTGTACAACTGGGGCGAGTGCTAGGAAGTCTCTCTAGACCTGCCGTGTGGTGGCGCTCGGTCTGCAATCACTGACAGTGGCGACACGCGGGTCCGACGTATACTAATGGACCGCGGCCGATTTAAAGGCTACCACCTAGCAAGTGTGGTGTCTGGCGGTGACACCACAGTCAAGGCATCAGTGAGAAACCTACATGATACTAAAGGGAGCTGTAGAGGGTAAAACTGCACGGGAGGATAGAGATTAGATTACAGTCAACAAAAAATTGAAGGTGTTGTATCTAAATGTATGTAAATGCTACTCTGAGATGAAGAGGTTGCTTCAGGAATGGAAGTCTTGGCGGGCCGCATCAAACCAGCCAAAAGAGTGAACACTCGACAAAAAGAGGCATTAAAAATCACTTGGCTACTTCAAATTTCCGCTTTAGACTAGCAGAGACTTCACCTATATATATTTATCCGTTATCGATATATTTGGGTTGGCCTGTCTTAGTTCTCTCACTCTTGATAATGGATAGCGGGTGCAATGTGTCAATTGCGTAAACACGAGAGTGGTTTCATCGTTAAAGTTTCGGGGTTTAACTTCCCGCCGTCACCGGTAGCTATGTAAGGTTACAAACTATGATAAAGCCTTACTTCGGAAGGAGACGAGAAGAGATAGTAATCTTACAGAAATTTCGTGGAAGTCTGTACAGCAACGCGGTTAGCAGAGCAGTTGCATAATTAACGGTCTCCTCACTCCAGGCAGCTGGCGTTAATTTCCTGGATGCCAGACGGCCTTGCCTTTACAGGAAGGACGTTGACGAGCGCTCGGAAGATTAGATGTAGTCAGGTCTTGCAAGGAAGCGACTCATGCTGGCCACGCACTCATTAAGAGAATCACATTTACAACTGCCAATTGCCCTGCGTTTAATTTATTAATGTCTGCGCTCGGGGGACTGAACAGAAAAAATTTACGACCTCCTTATGTCCTTCTGGGTATCGGCAACTGTTACCAATCAAAGTGGCGCAATAGCTTTGGAAAAATTGCGGAATGGTTCATCTGAGTAGAACATGGCCGATCTCCTTCCTTGTGCTTCCCCAAACGGAACTTGTACTTCGTCTTCGATTATCCTAACTAACATTCCTACCTTTGCGAATTGTTCTGCCTTACAATTTCAATTAGGACTTTCCTTATCTCCTTTTGCTATTATTGTGTTTGTCTATGAGCCTCGATAATTTGTTCAGCGTGAGCATAAAGACTTTCAATGACCTCAAAAATTTGTTGCCGGGGTACTGTGCTAAATAGAATTATATGGTTTGTTGCAAGTGATAGCTTAACTCTGAGAGTTTTTACGAGTACTTTTCTACATATGTATCCAATTTTTTTGCAAATGACAGCTTAAATCATGAAGTTTTTGAGAATATACTTCTCTATGTGTTCTGACAGCATCTGATTTCTTTTTTCAAGAAGATGGTGCACAACCACTCTTTGTTCGTCAGTTCTTGCATGGAACGATTTCGGACAGATGGATCAGTAGAGACAGTTCAACATCGTTTCTACAGCGTTCGTCAGACATAACCCCTCTTGACTGTTTTGTGGGGTTGCGTTAAGGTTAAAGTACCTACATGTGGATGGGTATCCACAAAAATATTTTATGAGTTAACCTCACATTTGCAAAAACCACATCTAGCATAGATGCTTTGAAATAAATATGTGTAATCGGGCGAAGACTCTATGATCACCCTGTACATTCACGGAAACACCTAGATTAATAGTGTAAACTGATCGAAAAGGGTTATGCACCGCCCTCATGACTTGCAAAGTTTGTGCTTATTGATCAGAGACCTGCTTCTCAGTACCCTTTTGACTACGTACAGCCACCTGTGTACTGTATGAAATAGCAAAACTTTTCTTCAGTGCAGTTCAGTAAGCTGGCCGCGGTGGCCGAGCGGTTGTAGGCGCTTCAGTCCGGAACCGCGCGACTGCTACGGTCGCAGATTCGAATCCTGCCTCGGGCATGGATGTGTGTGATGTCCTTAGGTTACTTAGGTTTAAGTAGTTCTAAGTTCTAGGGGACTGATGACCTCCGATATTAAGTCCCATAGTGCTTAGAGCCATTTTTGCAGTTCAGTACAATGCACTGAAAAAAATGGTTCAAATGGCTCTGAGCACTATGGGACTTAACATCCGAGGTCATCAGTCCTCTAGAACTTAGAACTACTTAAACCTAACGAACCTAAGGACATGACACACATCCATGCCCGAGTTAGGATTCGAACCTGCGACCGTAGCGGTCGCGCGGTTCCGGACTGAAGCGCCTAGAACTGCTCGGCCACATCGGCCTGCACAAAGCACTGAGTCTTTAATCGTGAACGGGGCAGTTGGTTTATGTAGACTGTTCAGTCTGAGAACATACTTGAAGAGCCCATTACAAGCTCAAACCGTGGGTACAGTGCCACTTTGTAGCAAGAAGGAGTGTCAGCACCGGACATAGCATGCCAAACTAGTATACCCTGTTGCGACGGCATTCAACATTCAGCCGCTGTCGTGAGATACGCAAGGCTGAAGATCTGTCTCGTAGTGGTCGTCTGCGGCCAGCAACATCGGCTGGCGAGTTCTGTTTACAAATTGACAGCTATTAGGTACATGGAAGAGAATTTAACACAACTGCGTCCTGTCTCTTTGAAGGTAAGTTAGAGTGCCATTTCGACTCATCCAACTGTCTTCACACGATCAGTTTGACCTCCAGGTGTCCATTACGAACAACAGTACAACCCGCTCTCCTCCCTCCCCCCTCCGCACTCTCATCCCCGCCACCGCACAGAATCGCGAAGGCTGTGTCCTAGAGAAGCAGCCGTAGTGGAGCCTGCAACAATTGCGTCCTTCCTTTTCACCGACGACTGCAGGGCTTGTCTGATACCCTAGCTGCAAGCAGGCGTTGATATACATCATTGGGGACATGTTGAAAATGTGTGCCCCGATCGGCACTCGAATCCGGGATCTCCTGCTTACATGGCAGACGCTCTATCCACGTGACCCACTGAGGGCACAAAGGACAGTGCGCCTGCAGGGACTTATCCCTTGCACACTCCCAGTGAGATCCACATTCCAAACATGTCCACACCACTACATTCGTAGTGCGCCTAGTAGGTGTTTGCCCATCACACTCATAACTCGTGGCAGATCAATCTACCAAGTCCCGTACGAGTTGGGGCATAGCGCGTGCGTTCGCACAAGAAGGTCAATGGCCGGATAGCCATATTTTAACTATATATGAAGGTAGTATCTGTTCCCGAAAGAACAGATATCACTGATGACCGTGCAGCTTCTCTAGAATGAAATGATATTTAAATCGACAGCCTAGCTGCAAACAGGTGTTGATATACATCTATTATGCGCACTACGAATGTAGTGGTGTGGACATGTTGTGAATATGGATCTCACAGGGAGCGTGCAAGGGATAAATCCCTGCAGACGCACTATCCTTTGTGCCCTTGATGACTTAGATGGAGCAAGCGTCTGCAATGTAAACAGGAGATCCCGGTTTCGAATCCCGGTCGGGTTACACATTTTCTACATGTCCCCAACGATGTATATCAACACCTGTTTGCAGCTAAGGTCTCGATTTAAATATCATTTCATTCTAGAGAAGCTGCACGATCATCAGTGCCGGCCGAAGTGGCCGTGCGGTTAAAGGCGCTGCAGTCTGGAACCGCAAGACCGCTACGGTCGCAGGTTCGAATCCTGCCTCGGGCATGGATGTTTGTGATGTCCTTAGGTTAGTTAGGTTTAACTAGTTCTAAGTTCTAGGGGACTAATGACCTCAGCAGTTGAGCCCCATAGTGCTCAGAACCATTTGAACCATTTGAACGATCATCAGTGATATCTGTTCTATCGGGAACAGATACAACCTTCATATATTGTCTGATATCCTCATCATCATCGTAGAAGAGTAATGAGTCGGTCACGTACCAACGCACGTTTCGGGCATTCAACCCCACAGGTTTAGCGGTAGGCGTGTCACACAGGTTTTGGGTGGGCATCATGGTAAGATTTCGGATGGATCTCGTCGCTATGGAGAGTAATTCGAAGACTGTGTAGCATCAGGACAGTTTCTTCCAACCTCTTGGCTAGCCGTACAGTTAATATTTCGGCAATGATTTCGAATTTTATGATGATAATGCACAAGCACATCGTAACTTCGCCGTGAACTCTTTCATCCTGGGCGTATAAATTACCGGAACGTAAGAGCCAGCGGTATCTATTGACATGAACCCGAACTGAGCACATTTGGGATCAGCTGAAACTTTGCAGGCTGCCCTCCTCACATCCTGGATGAACTCTGGATGGTGCCGTAGAAAAGTGGGACAGGCTGAGCAGCAGTGACACCTCCATGTTGTGGACAACATGACAAGGAGGACCCAGGCGTGTTACAATGCAAGGAATGTTACAACACAGTACTGTATATTACCCAGTCCCGTAATCGAAGACCAGGTCTGGTCACAGATGTGCGAACTGTGCGCAGCTTCTCTGAGCAGCATGTAGAGCAGGGCGCTCAAGGCGCCTGTGAGTCATCCCGGTGGGCCAAGAGTTAGCGACGGCGGGCGGCGCCCACGTAACGGCTGGCCTTTCCGCGCCAGTGCATCACTTTCGCCGGGTTAGCGCCTGCTGCCCGTCTTACGCAACAGACCTGCGCCGTGCATCAGCGCTCGGCAACCACGCCCTGCCTAATGCCCTTAACAAGTGAAACGTACTATGAAGGAAAACAACGGCAAATCATCCCAGAAAATACGGAAAGAAAATCTTCTGCCTTCTCGAGCACTGAGTAGAGAATGGGAAATCGTCGACGTCAACGTTGGAGAAAAGAAGTGAGTCACCAGCAATGACGCACTTCAGAAATCAGAGAGAATCGTTGCACTTTTGAAGCACGCAAAGCCTTCAAATCTCCTCAAAATCAACTGCGATTCGAAATCTGAAATCTGTAAGCTCCACATTACTCAAGAAACAATTTATTTTTTTATTCACCGAAACATGTTTCAACACCTATGTAAGTAGGCTGTTTAGGTTTTTATGTTGGTAGTAGTGCTCTGTATGAAAATCGCTGATTGCGCTGTGTGCAGTCTGTGGATGACTGGACTCGTTGTTGGAATATTCGCTAGTGTAGTGTTGGGCAGTTGGATGTGAACAGCGCGTAGCGTTGGGCAGTTGGAGGTGAGCCGCTAGGAGTGGTGGATGTGAAGAGAGAGATGCCAGAGTTTTAAGTGGACGATCTGGACGGGTGTCCGCCAGAAAAAGGAAATTTGTAAAGATGGATGTCATCAATTGATATATACATATATTACGACTTTTGAACACTATTATGGTAAATACCTTGTTTGTTCTCTATCATAATCTTTCATTAGTTAACTATGCCTATCAATAGTTAGTGCCTTCAGTAGTTAGGATTTTTTATTTAGCTGTCAATATTGGCGCTGGCTGTATTGCAGTAGTCCGAGTAACGAAGATTTTTATGAGGTAAGTGATTCGTGAAATGTACAGGTTATTGTTAGTCAGGGCCATTCTTTTGTAGGGATTATTGAACGTCAGAGCGTGTTGCACTAAAAATATTGTGTGTCAGTTTAGTGATGATCAGAATAAGAGAAAACTGTTTGAGAACGTTAAGTTTTGCTCAGCTGTTTGAAAATCAAATAACGTAGAGTTTTTCCAGCACTGTCATTCATAATTTTTCAGCTACTTACAGTGTCATCTTTCGTGGAGCAAATTTATTTCTGTAAAATACACTACGAGACAGAATAGACACACAGCGAAGGAATTACCCGTATGGGATGGAATTGGCTATATGTGACGCACACATACAGACAAACAAATGTTAAAAAGTCAGAAAAAATGTTTTATTTGTTCAAGAGAAAGAGTTTTACAAACTGAGAATATCAGTAATGCTTTGGTCTACAACTGGCCATTATGCAAGCAAGTTACTAGGCTTGGCATTGCTTGATAGAGTTGTTGGATGTCCTCCTGAGGGATAATGTGACAAATTCTGTCCAGTCTTCCCTGGTATTTGGGTTCAGTTCGAAGCAACACTGATCACTGAAGACAATTATACTGAATTTAATGAGATTCCAAGTCGAAGTCGAATCTAGAGATGCCCCACGCAGCAGTGGGATACCAAGCTGACTGTAGCCAACCACACGGCCCGACAACAAGGACTGATGGTGTGGGGTGCCACTTCTTTTCATAGCAGGACCCCTCTGGTTGTCATCTGCGGCACCCTTACAGCGCTCATATAGTAAGCCAAAAAATGGTTCAAATGGCTCTGAGCACTATGGGACTTAACTTCTGAGGTCATCAGTCCCTATAACTTAGAATTACTTAAACCTAACTAACCTAAGGTCATCACACACATCCATGCCCGAGGCAGGATTCGAACCTGCGACCGTAGCGGTCGCGCGGTTCAAGACTGCAGCGCCTAGATCCGCTCGGCCACCCCATCCGGCTATAGTAAGCCATCCTGGGCTCATATTTCAGGAAGATAACGCCCGTCCGCACACGGCGAGAGTTCCTACTGCTTGTCTTCGTGCTTGCAAAACCCTGGAATGCCCAGCAAGGCCGCCAAATCTCTCCCTGACAGAGAACGTTTGGAGCATTGTGGGCAGGGCCCTTCAAGCATCTCGGGATTTTGGGGATCTAAAGCATTGTCCCATTCTTTCCATATTAATTTCCAATAACTCGAAGGCAATTTTGCGTATCACAGATGCCAGCTGTAGCAGTTCACATTACACAGATATATATGTAGTGCGCACCACAACTCAGCTCTGAAGAAGGTAACAACAAACGACCCTGTTCACGAAGTTGTCACTAAGTTATTTGAGTTTTTCTCTAGTTCCAGTTCGAGGATCGCATGAAGTTAAGATTGTTTGGAATTTTGTGGTGGCTTTTCTGTAGGCACAAAAGTGTTCATTAAATTCAGGAAAAAGGTACATGGTGCTCTGTTACACCGTAAGAGGTATAAAAGGCGTACAGTACCAGCCTGTTCTGATGGACTTACATCATGATGCCACTAAAGTCACACTAAGTGCATGACACCTAGTTCTTCATACAACCCTTCATTAATTATGATACGTAAACCAGCCCGGCATGATCCACAACTGGAAACTAAAAGCAGTGAATGTATGAAAATCCCGTCACAGTCTCAGAGAATCTTACTATTTTTGAAAATATCTACAACCAATATCAGTGCAATGAACACAGTTTACCGCCTCACACACAGTCATAATTACCAAATAGATGTGTTCCAGTGGCTGTCGTAAGAAGGCACTGTCTAATATTCTGCCAGTTCTGCTATGTGGAGACAGACTCTGAAAGTGCCAGTAATAATACATGTGTGGCGCTTAGTTCCCCTTTTGGCTGTCGCAACTCTAGAGGCCACGGTGAACACGTCATGTGAGAATGGCCTTAGGCCCACTACAGATAATTAATACCCTGCCTGGCTGGCGAATTGGTTGTTCGTATCCGGCCATTTAATCCTTCGTTATGCTTATATCGCAACACAACTGAATCGTTTATTTCTAGAACGGGACAGCTCACCATTGATAAATTAGTCGGGAGGAAGAAACAACATTCCACAACTTGTTTAACAATTTAATGGTAAATTTGCTTCTGCTGTGTGAAACAATTTATTTTACGGATTGTGTAACGCAAATGTTATCTAGTCTAAAAAATATTTGCAAGTGCTATGATGATTTTTATCACATAAATTAATCCCCTTATAGTAATAAGTGAGCAAGATATACTGAAGCGCCAAAGAAACTGGTATAGGCATGCGTATTCAGATATAGAGATGTGTAAACAGGCAGAATACGGCGCTGCGGTCGGCAACGCCTGCATAAGACAAGTGTCCGGTGGAGTTGTTAGAGCGGTTACTGCTGCTACAATGGCAGGTCATCAGTATTTAAGTAAGTTTGAACGCGGTGTTATAGTCGGTGCACGAGCAATGGGAACAGCATCTGCATGGTAGAGATAAACGGCGATTTTCCCTTACGACCAATCCACGAGTGTACCATGAATATTAGGAATCCGGTAACACATCAAATTTCCCACATCGCTGCGGCCGGAAAAAGATCCTGCAAAAATGGGGCCAACGTGACAGAAGTGCAGCCCTTCCGAAAATTGCTGCAGATTTCAATCCTGGACTATCAAGAAGTGTTAGCGTGTGAACCATTCAACGAAACATCACGATATGGGCTTTCGGAGCCGAAGGCCCACGCTTGTACCCTTGATGGCTGCACGACACAAATCTTTACTCCTCGCCTCGGCTCCTTAGCACCGACACTGGACTGTTGACTGGAAACATGTTTCCTGGTCGGACGAGTCTCGTTTGAAATTGTATCGAGCGGATGGACGAGTACGGGTATGGAGACAATCTCATGAATCCATGGAGCCTGCATCTAAGTAGGGAACTCTTCAAGCTACTAGAGGCTTTGTAATAGTGTAGGACGCGTGCAGCTGGAGTGATATTGGACCCCTGATACGTCTAGATACCACTGTGACAGGTGACACGTACGTAGGTATCCTGTCTGATCACCTGCATCCATTCATGGTTCAAATGGTTCAAATGGCTCTGAGCACTATGGGACTCAACTGCTGAGGTCATTAGTCCCCTAAAACTTAGAACTAGTTAAACCTAACTAACCTAAGGACATCACAAACATTCATGCCCGAGGCAGGATTCGAACCTGCGACCGTAGCGGTCTTGCGGTTCCAGACTGCAGCGCCTTTAACCGCACGGCCACTTCGGCCGACCATCCATTCATGTCGATTGTGCTTTCCGACGGACTTGGGCAATTCCAGCAGGGCAATGCGACACCCCACACGTCCACAATTGGCTCCAGGAAAACTCTTCGGTGTTTGAACACTTCCGATGGCCAGAAAACTCCCCACACATGAACATTATTGAAGATATGTGGGATGCCTGTTCAGAATAGATCTCCAACCTCCCATACTCTTACGTATTTATGGACAGCCCTGCAGGATTCATGGTTTCAATTCCCTTCAGCACTGCTATAGACATTAGTGGAGCATGCCATGTCGTGTTGCTGCACTTCTGTGTGCTTGCGGGGACCCTAAACGATATCAGGGCAGGTGTATCAGTTTCTTTGGCTCTTCGGTGTATTTTATGGCAGTTATTTAAATTAGATGAAAAGAAAAGCTTGTATTTAATGAGTGACAGTACATCGAGTGCAATAAATGAAAGATAAATTATAAAGGTCTGTCCGGCCAGTATTGCTGTACAAAAAATTACCGTAAATATCGTGATATTAAGTCCATTTAAATGATAAGCAAATAATTTATTGTTCCTAAATGCTTTTGAACCTCAACCATTAAAATGTTTACTATCATGCATATAACTACAGATGTTCACAAAACTGCCCCATATTCATAAAAAAAGGGTACAAAACATGTTACAAGTGATGATTGGACACTTGTTCACAAAACTATATACAAATATATACATATAAGATTATAGAAAAACCAATACAAAGCGTGCTGTAAGAAATATTTAGTTCTAGTCAGTTCTCAGGCATCTTAATCCACATCTGTTGTAGGCTACATCATCAGCTGTTTATAAAAACTGGATACCGCTTAACTGTAATATACTTTAGTAGTTTTTCAAATGATGTTTCTTCTTCCTGTTTCACGAAGCCCGATGTTCTTGCTGGAAAAATAGGTCCTGGCAGTCACTCAGTCACTGTGGACTTCGAGTCCTTCTAAATACGTCTTCTTTACCGAACTGTACTCAAAGTACAGAAACTAAGAGGGAGCAAATGATACTTTGTTTTCTAGTACGTAGTACAGGAAGTAAAAGGGAGTAAATGATGCTTTGTTTTCTAGTGCCTCTTCCCTTTGTTTCGCCTGAGAGGATAACGTATTTATGTAAAGGGGTCCATCATGTTTTAAAATTCACTTTTCCGCATGTTCTTTGCTGCATAAACTTTAAAGCGACTAACGCGGCTGGATGCGGTATCCAGTGACATATAGTAATCTTGTATAAGTGCTCAACTTCCTTTTTGCGATACCGGAGTCGCGGTCAGATGACACATAAGAGTGGCACCCATTGGGGAAACAGTGACAGATTTTCTCGTATCTGCCACTGCCTCTTAAGAACAGAAACTGTCTTATAAACGTATGACAGCGATTTTGGACTTTACATGCATTGTTGAACAAGTATAGTTCTCTTATGAGGGCAACGTACTCAATGTAGTGCTATAGAGAGGTGCATACTTCATTAGGGCCGTTCTCACCTTGGCTCTCAAGTCAACAATAAAACATACCTGTGTCTGTTATCGTGTTGTGTATCTCAAAATCAATAACCCATAGCTTACTAAAAAGTAATCAAGCTTGCCTTTCTTCCGTTTTCCTTCTCTTTCGTTATTATTTAAAACTTCAAACTCTGAAATTCCCTTCTTAATATCATAAGTGGAATAGTTAATCAAAATTTTCAACAAAAAACTAAAACATGACGAGTCTTGGAGCTGCCCCCTATTCGAAACAACTGTAGATTTAAATCCGCTCTCTACAATCAGTAAGGCAATGACGGTCTCCAACTCGAGAGATAAGAGATACCGCACATGCCATCCTTCGCATTTCAATCTCGATTCTCTAATGGTCAACAATTATTTGTCGTCTTCCTCTGAAGTTGGTTTTTCTCGTTTTTCTCTCGTTAGGACTGTCTAGGATATGGACAAACATTTATTTCATACTTGATAACTTCATCTTGTAAATTTTAATTGCTACGGAGGACTGGCAATATGATGCACAATCTGGAATTGTGGATAGGTACCGTCTCATTATGTAAGGTTTGTCCCACGTTTTCTTGTGTGTATTGCTCAATATTTATATCCGTATTCATTCGACTTTCTGTCTTGTGGCCCTCCCCTGCCTCTAATTCTTCAACAATTATTGGCTGAAACATACAGTACTGTCCATTAAAATTGCTACACCACGAATATGACGTGCTACAGACGCGAAATTTAACCGACACGAAGAAGATGTTGTGATGTGCAAATGATTAGCTTTTCAGAGCGTTCACACAAGGTTGGCACCGGTGGCGACACCTACAACGTGCTGACATGAGGAAAGTTTCCAACCGACTTCTGGTACACAAACTGCAGTTGACCGGCGTAGCCTGGTGAAACGTTGTGATGCCTCGTGTAAGGACGAGAAATGCGTACTATCACGTTTCCGACTTTGATAAAGGTCAGATTGTAGCCTATCGCGATTGCGGTTTATCGTATCGCGACATTGCAGCTCGCGTTGATCGAGATTCAATGACTGTTAGCAGAATATGGAATCGGTGGGTTCAGGAGGGTAATACGGAACTCACCAGATGCGGACGTTTGGAAGACAACAACCATCTGCACGAACAGTTCGACGACATTTGCAGCAGCATGGAGACCATGGCTGCGGTTACCCTTGACGCTGCATCACAGACACGAGCGCCTGCGATGGTGTACTCAACGACAAACCTTGGCGCACGAATGGCAAAACGACATTTTTTCGGATGAATCCAGGTTCTTTTTACAGCATCATGATGGTCGCATCCGTGTTTGGCGACATCGCGGTGAACGCACATTGGAAGCGTATATCCGTCATCGCGACACTGGCATACCACCCAGCGTGATGGTATGGGGTGCCATTGGTTACACGTCTCGGTCACCTCTTGTTCGCATTGACGGCACTTTGAACAGCGGACGTTATATTTCAGATATGTTACAACCCGTAGCTCAAAATCCTTCATTTCAGCAGGATAATGCACTGCCGCATGTTGGAGGTCCTGTACGGGCCTTTCTGGATACAGAAAATGTTCGACTACCGCCCTGGCCAGCACATTCTCCAGATCTCTCACCAATTGAAAACGTCTGGTCGATGGTGGCCGAGCAACTGGCTCGTCACTATACGCCAGTCACTACTCTTGATGAACTTTGGTATCGTGGTGGAGCTGCATGGGCAGCTGTACCTGTACACGCCATCGAAGCTCTGTTTGACTCAATGCCCAGGCGTATCAAGGCCGTTATTACGGCCAGAGGTGGTTGTTCTGGGTACTGGTTTCTCAGAATCCATGCACCCAAATTGGTTGAAAACGTAATCACATGTCAGTTCTAGTATAATATATTTGTCGAAAGAATGTCCGTTTAACATCTGCATTTCTTCTTGGTATGGCCAGTAGTGTATTTGTGCGTTCGATGTTCGATGCAGCAGTGGTCAATGAGATAAAACATATTAAGGTAATTTAACTTTTATCTAGCAATTGGGGAAGCAGCAGCATTTAGGTCATTCATAATTATATTTGGTTAATTCTCTGAAAGCATTGTGATGAGACACTCACTACTCTTCTTTAATGATCAGTTTTTGTAAGTAGTTTAATAGCTTACATAACAAGCCTCAGGGTATTTTATCGTGCCACGAACGTGTTCGCAGGAGGAAAACCGATTTCTGATCGAGCTGATCCTGTGACCTGCACGCGGACAGTGACCATTACCGATCGCTGTCTTGCCGCAACAGCGCAGTCCCAGAGGAGCTGCAGAGCGGAGAGCTGGGCAGTGTGCGCGTCTCAACCCCGTGCCCTGCCCCGCCCCCACCTCCAGACAGGCTATTACGCGGGACGGACAGGAGAGCGGCGGCGTGTTGTGCAACCCAGCCGCGACCTGCGGAGCACCGGCAGAGCGAAACGCAGAGGCGCCGCTGATGAAACCGGGCCCTGCCACCAGCGCCGAGCTCCGTCTCCCACGGCACACTTGCGTCCGAATGAGGTGCAGCTAGGACTCCTGCCCAGCAGGGCGAGCACACGCATACAGCCCTCAGTGCCGTCAACATGCATCTTTCTCTTAATACAACTAGTGATTTTTTACGTTAGAGAGATGGTTCATCATTTTCCTTTCTTTCGCTATGGATCGTGTTGAACTAGGCTCACTTCATATACACCGTTCGCCTTAAAAATTCCGACGCATTGAAAACGCGTGTAACAAACGTAAAACTAGCATGGTGCGTATTACACGCATTAATACAAGTTGTTGTTGTGGTCTTCAGTCCAGAGATTTGCATCAAACCACTCTCCATGCTACTCTATCCCGTGCAAGCTTCATCATCTCCCAGTACCTACTGAAACCTACATCCTTCTCAATTTGTTTAGTGTATTCATCTCTTGGTCTTCCTCTACGATTTTTACCCTCCACGCTGCCCTCCAATACTAAATTGGTGATCCCTTGATGCCTCAGAATATGTCGTACCAAGCTATCCCTTCTTCTAGTCAAGTTGTGCCACAAACTCCTCTTCTCCCCAATTCTATTTAATACCTCCTCATTAGTTATGTGATCCACCCATCTAATCTTCAGCATTCTTCTGTAGCAGCACATTTCGAAAGCTTGTATTCTCTTCTTGTCTAAACTATTTATCGTCCATGTTTCACTTCCATACGTGGCTGCACTCCATACAAATAGTTTCAGAAACGACTTCCTGACACTTAAATCTACACTCGATGTTAACAAATTTCTCTTCTTCGGATACGCTTTCCGTACCATTTCCAGTCTACATTTTATACCCTCTCTACTTCGACCATCATCAGTTATTTTGCTCCCCAAATAGCAAAACTCATTTACTATTTTAAGCGTCTCATTCCCTAATCTAATTCCCCCATCATCGCCCGATTTAATTCGACTACATTCCATTATCCTCGTTTTGCTTTTTTTTATGTTCATCTTATATGCTCCTTTCAAGACACTGTCCATTCCGTTCAACTGCTCTTCCAGGTCCTTTGCTGTCTCTGACAGAATTACAATGTCATCGGCGTACCTCAAAGTTCTTATTTCCTCTCCATGGATTTTAATTCCTACTCCGAATTTTAAGGAAACATTAATACATAAATGATATGATGTAAGGCCATCTGCGTACTGTATATAAGAAAATACACTCTGGCACAAAAGGAACGACGCAAAACGAAGGAATTATGATAATCAGTGACAAATTGATATTCGTAACAGTTATCGACAGACAGTGCCAAATTGTAACATTTGGTGGCCAATAGATAAATGACACTGCAGCGCTGTTTCACTGCGCAGCTAGTAAGGAACAGCGGACATGTCGGTACCAGGGCATAAAGTTATCGTCAGTTTCATTCCATGTACACGGGTGGACACTAAATATGCTTCGCGGACTGGCGCGCAGATGGGTTAAAACAGCTGGTTGCAGCAATAGGCGAATCGCTCAACTTCTGAATAGAAGCGATGCCATTATTCGACGACGTTGGGAGGAAGGGTGAGCCGTGGCGGAAAACAGCGTCAAGAAGGAAGCAGTTGGCTCAGAGAGGCCGCGGAATGACAGGACCGAGGAGTAGTCAGAGAGGCACTCAGAGCCCCGGATCCATCATTACCATCAACCCGACGCGCAACTGATGCTTATGTGACCACAAGGACCATTAATAGGCGGCTCACAGAAAGGAGGCTGGGCTGACAGCCCCCTGGCACCGACTACCATTGACCTCTGCATCCCAACAAGCCCGTTTGCAGTCGTGTCGCCCCCATGCGGCCTGCATCCATTCATCTGGTTACATGTCCAAACAAGCACTATTTCGCTATTCTAACCTTAAGCTAAATACTGATGATCATTTTGAAATGGGTGGAATATAGTGCAATGGCTCACGAACCGCACAGGGGAGAAAAGGGTAGAACGTAATACTTACTACAAAACTCACTGATAACACAAAGAAAACACTGATTAACTAAAAAAGGGATAATTAAACGGTCGCCAGCCTGCTAGGGTTGTGAACCTCCAGAATCTTGAGAAAGGTAATGGCAAAGAAATTTAAGCAAATAATCACTAGCGGGGCAACCGAAGGCTGTCACGCTTTTCCACAGCACAACAGTTCACGAGAAAATAAATGAACCAGAAGGCACTGAGCTTGCAGTTACTTACTCTGAAATATCAGATTTTTTAAAGTAACGTTAAATGAAATTACTGGTTAAGTAAATGTATGGCTTAACTTAAAATTTGTCATGTAAAAATATAACTTTCAGTAAACTCAGTGTAACGTAATGCAAAATTTCGGAAAAGACAAGCAATTTAATTTGATTAATGAAAGGCTGAACTGAATTTACTTTAAGCAAATGAGCAACTGGTTTACTTTTAAAACAACATCAATAAAAGACACACCAAGCCAGCTGAAGTCACTCGCTAAGCTGGATACAGAATAAATTAAATTGCGCACTCTTAATTTGTGCTGTATCTTTAGTTATTGGTTTTGCCGTCGAAATTTTACTTTACTTTAAGTAGCCTCTGCAGTACAAAAATGAACAGTTACTCTGGCAGAAAATTTAGATTGAAACTGTTCTTTAGCAAACACGGTAAATAGTTCCACTGGCGGCAGAACCGGCCAATAACCCTGGGTTCGGTGTGGGGCGGAGGTGGGTTGAGTAGACTGCTGTAGCCTGTTGTGGGGTTGTAGACCAGTGGCGTGGACGAAGCCTCTCCGCAGTTTCTAGGTTCCCAGTTTCATACAATACAATAAATAAGAAAGTCATTCGTGATGCAGAAGTTTTCTTGTGTATTTGTAACGTCATATCTCCTAAACAATGTGCCGTATAACAATAATGTTTTGCTCGTATATTCTTTCAGTGGTATATACTGTAAGAGGCCCGAGCAGATGTAATATAGATGTAATTTTATGTAAGAGGTCCGAGCAGATGTAATTTCGATGTATTGCTCATGCGCTGCCTGCGATATGCAAGGTATAAGAGAATCGCTGACCAGAGAGCAGTGTTGACTGTACGAACTGTGTAGCAGTAGCAGTAAGTTGTTGCCAGTGTGTGTGTCTGCTCTGGTCTGGTCTGGTGTATCATGTTGGCTGGGCCGGTCGCGGTGCAGCGATGCCGGAGCCTGAGTATTATTGTATAAGGTAAAAAAAGCAGCCTCGCGCATATCTAGTAATATTATGTAAACTCCCATGTATATCTTTTAAAAATGTCCTAATAATAACAAGCATTCATTTCAATTTAAAGAATTTAATATTTTTTTCAATGCATCATCATTCCGATTGTTGCAAAAGAAAAATCATTTGCTTCCCTTCATAAATAACAAATGTATAGGCCAGCATTGCATAGAGCTGTGCCGGAAAAGAGCTATTGTAAGAGCAGATAGTTGCCGACTTTATCGAGGTGAGAATTTTTGCTTTTTATTCAGAATGATCTTACAGGGCCATGACGCAGCACTGCTGTCGTCCAAATTTTACTAGGTTACTGAATTTATTTTTTATTACGAGGTTTAGGAATTTTTCTGTTTCGAGCTTATATTAAATGAGAAAAGAATTTTGTGGGTACATTAAATGGGAACCAGTTTTGTTCTGACGTTACACTAAAATTGGAATCATTAACCAAATAATATTAAAATCATATTTTTTGTGGGGAGGTTACACTTGGCGACAACCGGCCAGGATCGTATTTCTTTGTGAATCTCTGAGAAGTAGTCATATATCTGCTCTTATTTACTTAAATGTAGTTTGCATCTGGCGGAACGCATTTACTAATTTCTCACTCTTTCTTTCACAGATCATCGGCAATTTATTGCTCTTTGTTGTAATTGTGTTTGTTCCATTTTTGCTTCGTCTTTGTTTCATTTGTGTGCTTAATTTTGATTTGTGAAAAATGCCGCAAAAAACTGTTAACAGTACATCGCGATGCGCAATGAGTGAAATAGCCGACTCGAATAGCTTGACCGATAATATTTGCGACACTCAGTGTAATAATGATAATCCCCCATTTACGGACAACCAGTGCGTACCGACCACTAATATTGATTTTGATCCTAATGATGAGCAAACAAATCCAATTATGTCCAGAGTAAATGTAACAATTGATGACGCGGCACGTTCCGTTACAATGAACGCTGCTCAGTTTGTCACACCCGGTTTGCAAAATTTGAATTGTGAGCAAATAATTGTTTCTAACGAAGGTGAACAATGTACTCAAAGTACGTCAGATTTGTTTGATTCCAATGTAGTGGCCAACAGTGCACATCCGATTGGCAAACCTTTTTGTAAATCACAGAATGACGAAATGGTTATACAAAACGTGACATATACAGATACACCATCACACGGCACAGAAAATACAGCAGCTAATTTTGGGATGGATCAAGTTATGGCATTATTACTACAACTCAATGAAAAATATGACAACCAGAACAAACAACTTAAAGAAAATATCAAAGAACAACTTAACGAATCGAACAAACAACTTAATGAAAAACAAGACAACAATTTTAAACAGCTTAGTAAACAGATTACAGCCGTTGCCATGCAATGTCATGATACTAAAGGACAATTACGTGAAGAAATTAAGGCTTGTGCTAGGAACAGTAGTGAAGAAACTAGATCTGTGGCACAAGAATTTAATTATACACATGCAGCCACAACTAAATTACTTAGAGATGAAATTAGTGCAGTCGCTAAACAATGCTCTGAAAACGCAACACAGTTTGCGACGAGTTTAAATTAATGTCAGCAGAACTTTCACGCACGCTGGATGCGAAAGTAGACTCGAAATTTGACCAACAGAACAGCCAAATTGACGAACGATTTAATCAACACCTACAAAACAGTGAAACGCGTTACCGTAAATTTATACAGGAACAGAATGAAGTAAAGCGACAAGTCATGGAAACAAGTACTGCACAGAGACAGGAAGATAAGCGTAAATTGTTTACGAAAGCAAAAACATACGTAGACAACAATATTGCTACAGTATCAGACGAAATTAATGCTATCAAACAGTAGAACACCGAATTACATGATGAAATCTCTGACCTTAAAACAAAAACAGACACACACACACACAGTAGACTTTGAGACAGTGACCGACAGACTTGAACAATTACAACTAATACAGGATCCCGATGCCATCAAAGCAGACGTTAAGAAATTAAACAAAACCACACGTAAAATACAAGAACAAATTAATGCTTGCGATACTAAAAACGATGATCAGGTAAAAATACTGACTGAAAAATATGATGAATTGGCCAGTCGTATTGATGTTATCGAAAGTAATAATGACATCAAATCAGACGATACGTCACCAGTTTCGTTTAATCAAACACCCGAATTCCAAAATTTACAGCAGACAATCAGTGAGATAGGTTCATCCAATAATACATTACGTAGAAAATTGTCAACTTTACAACAAGAAGTAACAGAGATGAAAAATGTTTCAGTCACTAACACGTCACAGCATACGCCACTTTGCGAACATTTATCAGACTCACACAGCCAGAATAATTTAGGTAATTTACAGAGAGTACGTGAGTTAGATTCCGAACAGTCACAGGTAAGTAGATTCTCATACAATCCTGAACCTGTTCAAACATTCCGAGACGATAATTTTGATTACAAGCATTTTCTATCCGTAAAAAAAATCTAAGGTATTTAAAAATGACAGAGCACAGGTACACGCTTTGAACTGGATACGACAATTTATTTTTGTACTTTCACCGCCATTGCCCGTAATGCAGAAACTAACATTGGATTGGATACAACAACTTGTTTTTGAATTTTCACTGGCATTGCCTGTAACGTAGAAACTAAAATTTATTTGCAGCGCGTAATAGACCTCAGGGGATTCATTACGCTTCGATGAATATGTGCCGTAGCGTGCACAGGGCCCCGAGCCGTAATAGTGCTATTTCATTTTTAGTTTTCTGTACTGCTGCTTTCCCTTTTACTATCCTTTATATCTATCAAAACAGCTCTTCAACTATCGACCTATCTAGGATTAGAAACGTGTAAAGAAATCTGATATGACGAGTTTTACCGAGAGTGACAGTTTTCATTAGACGCTCCAGAAATGACAACCACGAGAACTTTCATACCAGACAAAATTTAATCATCAGGATGTGTAAAATTATCAGCAACAGCAAACGCATTTTGGCAACAATAGAGGTTTTTTCCCAACAACAGCAACAAAACCAGCCGGTTAGCATACCTAACCAACAATGTAATGTGCAAAGTCAACCAAGCTTTAATGTTTCGCCGCCTGCACGTATAGCATCGGCTCCGCCAAATAGTAACGCACAGCAACAAAGAAATAACTATGTACAGAAAACACACCATTTCAATTCCTATCGCAATGTAATATAATGCGCATACATAGGGGCAGAAATCCATTCCAGTACGATTATGCCATAGGTGGTAAATCATTGGAAGCGGTAACGACCGTAAAATACTTAGGAGTTACTATCCGGAGCGATCTGAAGTGGAATGATCACATAAAACAAATAGTGGGAAAAGCAGGCGCCAGGTTGAGATTCATAGGAAGAATTCTAAGAAAATGTGACTCATCGACGAAAGAAGTAGCTTACAAAACGCTTGTTCGTCCGATTCTTGAGTATTGCTCATCAGTATGGGACCCTTACCAGGTTGGATTAATAGAAGAGATAGACATGATCCAGCGAAAAGCAGCGCGATTCGTCATGGGGACATTTAGTCAGCGCGAGAGCGTTACGGAGATGCTGAACAAGCTCCAGTGGCGGACACTTCAAGAAAGGCGTTACGCAATACGGAGAGGTTTATTATCGAAATTACGAGAGAGCACATTCCGGGAAGAGATGGGCAACATATTACTACCGCCCACATATATCTCGCGTAATGATCACAACGAAAAGATCTGAGAAATTAGAGCAAATACGGAGACTTACAAGCAGTCGTTCTTCCCACGCACAATTCGTGAATGGAACAGGGAAGGGGGGATCAGATAGTGGTACAATAAGTACCCTCCGCCACACACCGTAAGGTGGCTCGCGGAGTATAGATGTAGTAGATGTAGAATGCGCCATATAGCAATGACTATCATGACAGACGTAAAAATAATGGTCACAATTTTCAGCATACGTTTAATAACAGTCGGTCTTATCAGCAGCAAAATCATCCACAACAACATATTATCATGAATGAACCAGACAGTAGATATCATCCCGAACGTAATACGTCAGGAAGAAATAACAGAACAGTACAAATAGTGGAAATGCCACAGCATCCTCCCGCAAATGATAGCACGTCAGATAGAATTTGACTAGATACAGTACAGGTTGCATCTTCCAGCAACGCAAGCAATACTTTTGACACGCAGAATCTTGTTCACGAAAATGTTATTACTTTTGACGACATCCGAGACACTCTTTTGCAGGAAAGACCAGTTATTCAAAAAACCATTTCACACCGTCATTGAAGTAAAGATTGGATCAACCAAATTTTCAGCAGTAATCGATTCTGGATCACCTATGTCAGTTATAAATGAGGAAACTTTCAACGAATGTAACAAAGAGAATACCTATCCTATATTACCATTAGGCAAAACTAAAGTAAAAGGAGCAGTATCTGGTAAAGGAGTAGATGTAAAATTATAGACACATTTATCATTTTGTATTGCAGGTCATACATTTCACTCAAATTTTTGGATTGTTCCCTTATTGACAACAGACGTTATTTTAGGTACGAATTTTCTGGTACAACACGACGCAATTATTGACTTTCAAAATTCCTATTTAATGTTAAAGGATGAACATGTACAACTGGCATTAGAATTTCAGCTCTCTTTATCTGCAGAAGAACAAACAATTAATCGTACAGAGGTCATTTCCGCATCACGTAACATAGACCGTCATTCCACATTGTTCACAGATACGTACGTACACAACTATAATACTCCAGACGAAGCCGACTATGACGTTATGCAAATGATTTCTGATAAAGTTAAACAGAGCAGTGCAAATACAGACGACGAACGCACGCAACTGCGCAAAATTCTTTTACAGCAAGCTCCAGTTTTTGACAACGTCCCTGGTACTATGTCCGGTTTTATCTATGAATTTCAAGTTAAACAGCACGACACATTTAAAGCCAAACATTATCCCATTCCGTATATTCACAGAGATCAAGTTAAGAAAGAATTGCAAGCTATGCTTGACCAAGGAATTATTGAACCGGCAGTTAGTCCGTACATAAACCCACTCCATATTGTTAAGAAAAAGGATGGTTCACTTCGTCTCGTACTTGATTCGCGTCACATCAACGACATTATTATTAATGAAACAGATCGCCCACAGACACAAGAAGAACTTCTACAGAAATTTCATGGTACTGCTATTTATTCCACATTAGATTTGAAATCGGGATTTTGACAAATTCAGCTCCATCCGAACTGCAGAAAGTACACGGCTTTTCTCTGTTTTGGTGACTTATCAATTTTGTAAATTACCGTTCGGTTTAACTATTTCTTCAGCAGCATTTATTCGCGGATTGAATAGTATACTTCCGACAGAACTTAAAGACAGAATCACAACGTATGTAGACGACATTCTTATTGCAGAAGTTAACTGGTTTGAACACAATATGATTCTTGAACAACTGTTACGAACTTTTCGTGCACAAGGACTCACAGTTAATCTCAGCAAATCGCACTTTGGGAAAACTTCTATACAATTTCTTGGACATGTAATTTCAGCAGAAGGCATTGCGCCTGACCCGGAAAAGCTTCAAGCTTTATTTGACATTACTGTTCCTACGACGAAGAAACAACTACGCAGCTTTTTGGGTTTAATTAACTTTTTTCGTAAATTTATTCATTACTCCGCTTTAGACACCCCTAGATTATGTCAATTGACGGGTAAAAACACTATTTGGTCCTGGGATAACCAAGCACATTCTAAATTTGTGAATCTGAAAGAAGCTTTGTTGAACGCACCACTTTTATCACATCCAGATCTTACTAGAAATTTTTCCATTGCTACCGACAGTTCTAACACCGCTTTAGGCGTACACATTTTTCAGGAAATTGAAGAAGATGGTACTACAGTAATTAAAAACATCGCCTTTGCGAGTCGCATTCTGTCACCTGCTGAACGCAATTATTCTGTTACAGAACTTGAAACATTATGTGTTGTATGGGCATTTACGAGATTTAGGCATTTTCTTTATGGAAGACACACTACCGTTTACACTGATCATAGAGCTATACAGTTTTTACTTTCCGCTAAATTTACACACGACAGATTAAGCAGATGGAAACTTTATTTGCAGGAATTGAATTTTACAATGGTTCACATTCCCGGTACACAAAATATTGTAGCAGACGCACTATCCCGTTCTCTCAGCAACAATCAGCAAGACATCGCAACCAACTTCTGCAAAGCAAATTTCAGTGTCATGTATATTCAACAAGTTGCATTTGAAAATTTCATTTCATCGTCATTACGAGACATAGCACAAGAGCAGAGTAAAGACAACTTATGGAAAGAAATTAAACACCTTTGGCAAGATAGGAATAATGTTACCATTAGAAACCGTTACACTGTAGGCAATAATATTCTGTTTCGCCGCTCTCACCTTGACAGCAACAATTGGTTACTATGCATTCCTGACGAGCTTGTTAACAAATTAATTTGGTATCCTCATTTAAGTTACGCACATTACGTAACCAGAAAATGTTTTCTAATACTGAGACAGAACTGTTATTTTACCAACATGGAGAAACGTATTCGACGAGTTTTAGCGTCATGTAAAATCTGCCAGAAAGCTAAGTCAGACACGACTTCAATATTCCTCCGTTACATCCCATTGTACCTGTTAAATTGAGACACATGGCCGCTGTAGACATTTTTAGTCCGATTCCCAGAACTAATAGAGATTTTTGCTACATCTTTGTCGCTGTTGAACTCACTTCAAAATTTGTTACCTTCACTCCGTTACGCAAAGCTACTGCTAAATCTGTTTCGAAAGCATTTGTAAAACATTTTTTATTTCATGTAGGGCATGTATTGAAAGTAATTTCCGACAATGGACCACAATTTCGATCTGCCATATGGACACGTATGTTACGAACAAGAAACATTTCTCCGATCTATATATCCAAGTATCATACTTCTTCGAACCCTTGTGAACGATTAATGAAAGAAATTGGTAAACTGTGTAGAATATACTGCCATAAAAGACATATTGATTGGGACACACAAATACTCTCATTCCAGGATGTAATTAATTCCATACCAAATGAATCTACTACGCTATCTCCGACTGTTATACTGAAAAATGTTGAACCACCTAACAAAATTAAAGAATTAGTATCCTTTCCTACATCTCGACAACTACGACACCATGAAATAATTGACATTGCGCTGAACAACATCAAACGTGCCGCAGAGCGCCGGAGAAGACAGCAAAAGCAGGTTTGTACACGCCGTGACTTTCACATTGGATAGAAGATATTAGTACGTGCACACTATTTATCTAACAGAGGAAAGAATAGATGTAGTAAATTTGAGCTTCTATATGCAGGTCCATACAGAATTAGCAGCATTCGTCACCCCAATGTAGTACACGTCGAAACTCTGAGAACCAGAAAAAGTAAAGGCAATATTAAACCCTTTATTGAATGAACATACTTTATGATTTATCACACTGTAATGCCTTTTCCTGATTTTTATATGACCAATGATGCAATTATTTATATGAACACTTACTGATGATTATCATATTTTTTCTTGGCAAGTGCCCGGCAAGGTAAGGTTAGCAGGTCGCTTTTCTTGTCGTTACACATAAGACAGTGCACGTTTTTCAGATAAACTTACACATTTTATGAACAATTATGCAATTCTATCTAGTGACATATTAATTTTATCAAATTCTTTCTCCATTAAAGTCTTCAACTCTCGCCTCTATTAACTACACAACATACAAGCTGAACACAAAGAAAGTCATTTCTTGTCGTTATATATCAGACCGTGCGCATTTTCCATGTTTCATGTATGTATGATTGTTTTCCTGTTTGTTTGTATGCACTATGAAATCTTTAAGATATAACAAACACCAGTTGACTTTCACATTTTTGCCTTATGATATCTCAACATCGTGACTATTTTACATTTGTTTTGCTACTACATTATGATACTCTGTGTACATTTTTGCACCTGCACACTGTCTATGTTTTTGACATATTACGTTTTCCGTCATGCTATGCTGTATGCTTAATTATATCACTAGAAACCAGTTTTTATTTAATGGGTATATGATTTAAATGCAAGACATTAATCATTGTTCATCATTTTCAGAAAGCAATAACGTGTAAATGAAATAAATGAAACAAACCACAGTGGATTACTATGAAATGGGAATTTCACCTTCGGAATGAACGAAAGAAGATGCAATACTTCGCCACGAAGAGTAAATGGATCAGAATTAACAAACATTAACATAAATATACTATACACATCGTATGATAGCAGTCTTAACTAATTATTTTTCTTTCAGAATACGAGGCGATTGATGGAGGCTGTCAGACAGAACTACACATCTTAGTTTTAGTGATGAAATATGCTAGAAATAAGGAACTCTATACTATGAATAGTTGTATGAAGTAAATGGTAATATGAATAATGAATAATGAAGTGTCTTTTTGCAGATGATAATGAATGATGATGAACAGTGATGAAGAATATGGTAATATGAATAATGAAGTTTTTCTTTGCAGGTGATGATAATAATGAAGTTATGGTGATATGAATAATGAAGTTTTTGTTTACAGGTGATGATAGTGATAAATTTTATATGGCCACTAAACGCACCACTTTTAAGTTTTTCTTTGCAGATGAGAATAATGATGAAGTTTATATATTTACTGTTAGTTAAGAAATGCTATGTAGTTATTTAAGTATTTGTTGCAGTTCTTTTTGACAGTATGTCTTATGTCGCATGGTATAATGACTGAAGGTTTTGGAAAGGACAGCTAGAGTACATATACTGAGTACACATTTAATTCGAAGTTCACTACTTTTCAGCATAATATGCGTTTGTTCTTTCAGCTTAATAATCCATTTTGTATTTTTTCTAGCAGAAGCTATTCATGAAATTAATGTGCTATAAACAGTTAGTCATTAAACCTGTTCTAGTACTTGCATTTTTTTACCCATTTGTGTGTGTCATTCATGAATGTGATCACATATACTCTACTTGTTTCATAACCTTGCTACAGATGACTCATGACGAATGACGTTACCTATCCTCATTTGCAGCAATAAGTCAAAAGCAAATATTTTCATGCGCCAGCAATTAATTATCGATCCCAACGCAATGCATTGCTAGCACAAGAAAATAGACCTTGAATAATAGTTACAGTGTGTTACATTTTAAATATGTCTTATGTCACTGGAATGATCAGTTCTGAGTAATACTGAATGATGTTTTCTAATCACAGACCTTGAGTAATAGTTACAATGTGTTACATTTTCAATATTTCCTATGTCACTTGAATGATGAGTTCTAAGTAATACTGAATGATGTTTTGTAATAATGCATAAATACTATGCCAATAATTTCTGTAAATAATATTTTTGTTATACTCTATAAATGCTATGCCAATAATTAACTTAAAGAGTGCCAATGATTACTATAACTAGATGAATTATGTAAATGGTATGCCATTAATTAACTCTTGCTTTGAACGATCACTTTTAAATGGTTTGTAACTGGCCAATGAGTGCCAATATTTACTGTCATCAGATGACTTATGAATTATATTCTGTAATACTCCATACATAATACAGAAATATTTAGTAACTAGGCAATGAGTGCCACCAATTACTCAAATAGGTTGATAGACTAGTGTAATTCTCAATGATGACTAGCATAAGACTTAATGTCCTTCATCTTCTAACCTAATTACCAGAAATTACTGCAATATACGTTTGTCCTGTCTATTCTTATGATCATGAAGCAGTATATTTGGCTTCTGCACCAATTCTATGTTGGTGAAAGAGTGTGGTGTTGACACATCATGGTGTCCACTACCTTGAACAATGGATATGTTATTACGGTTCCACTGTTTGGTGTACCTAATGTACTACCAAAATGATAACATTGAATATTCATACGACATTTCAGTGTCTTGGCTACACTGATTAATACTTCCGGGAAGAGAACTTCAGATTGTCTCACTTGGTGTTGTGCTTCTGTAGAAAGATATGGACTTTCAGTGCAGCTACGTGCAACGTACTGTGCTACAACCATGATGCAATCCTTCCCTTTCCTATCCTAGTTCTTGTAAAATGGGGAAAAAATACTACAGTGTGTATGCACTTTATGTCATTTGTTAATATGTTTTGTACTCATTGCGTATACATTTTGTAATTTCTTGATATGTTCTGTACTCAGTGCATGTGCACTCTATTTCATTTCATGTTCTGCACTTTATATATATTATATATATATACTCTGTGACTGTAAACTTAGTTAATTAATAAAAATTTGTTGCTCATGGCAAGTCCAATTGACTCACCATCGCTGCCAAATTTTTGCCCCCCCCCCCTCCAGTGGAGGGTTATGTAAGAGGTCCGAGCAGATGTAATACAGATGTAATTTTATGTAAGTGGTCAGAGCAGATGTAATTTCGATGTATAGCTCATGTGCTGCCTGCGATATGCAAGGTATAAGAGAAACGCTGACCAGAGAGCAGTGTTGACTGTACGAACTGTGTAGCAGTAGCAGTAAGTTGTTGCCAGTGTGTGTGTGTGTGTGTCTGCTCTGGTCTGGTCTGGTGTATCATGTTGGCTGGGCCGGTCGCGGTGCAGCGATGCCGGAGCCTGAGTATTATTGTATAAGTTAAAAAAGCAGCCTCGCGCATATCTAGTAATATTATGTAAACTCCCATGTATATCTTTTAAAAATGTCCTAATAATAACAAGCATTCATTTCAATTTAAAGAATTTAATATTTTTTTCAATGCATGGTCATTCCGATTGTTGCAAAAGAAAAATCATTTGCTTCCCTTCATAAATAACAAATGTATAGGCCAGCATTACATAGAGCTGTGCCGGAAAAGAGCTATTGTAAGAGCAGATAGTTGCCGACTTTATCGAGGTGAAAATTTTTGCTTTTTATTCAGAATGATCTCACAGGGCCATGACGCAGCACTGCTGTCGTCCAAATTTTACCAGGTTACTGAATTTATTTTTTATTACGAGGTTTAGGAAGTTTTCTGTTTTGAGCTTATATTAAATGAGAAAAGAATTTTGTGGGTACATTAAATGGGAACCAGTTTTATTCTGAGGTTACATTAAAATTAGAATCATTAACCAAATAAAATTTAATTATATTTTTTGTGGGGAGGTTTCAATACGAACATAGTGTGTGAAATGTGTTGTAAAGAAGTAATAAATTAAAATGTCATGCTTCACGCTGCAGTTTCATTGCATGCACAGCGAAAATGTACTAAGTGTTTAACTTTTTTTCTCTTTCATCATTTTGTTCAGATTGTGACCGAGGAAAGTTCCGGAAGGATTTGACGTTATGTGTAACGTTTGATGGAAGTCTCAAAGTGCTCTTAATCTCAAATACTGGGTGAATGAAGGTATGAGTATTCGCGCATTGTAGGCAGAACTGCTTCCCCTCCCTCCCTCCCCACCCTATTTGTACAGGGGGGTTGGGTTGTTTGGGGGAAGAGACCAAACAGCGAGGTCATCGGTCTCATCGGATTAGGGAAGGACGGGGAAGGAAGTCGGCCGTAGCCTTTCAGAGGAACCATCGCGGCATTTGCCTGGAGCGATTTAGGGAAATCACGGAATACCTAAATCAGGATGGCCGGACGCGGGATTGAACCGCATCCTCCCGAATTCGAGTCCAGTGTGCTAACCACTACGCCACCTCGCTCGGTCCCATTTGTACGTAGGGGGTTGTTACTTCCACAGCGATTCGCTGCATACATTAAGTGACATGTAACAAGTTTGGTTGAAATCGGTCTTCCCATCCTGTTCATTCTTCTTTCCGGCGTTTTCCTTATATTCGTTCTCTCGCCGATTCTCTGGAGAACCTCCTCATTCCTTACTTTAGTCCGCGTAATTTTCAACGTCCTTCTGTAACACCACATGTTATAGGCTTCGACTCTCCTCTTTTCCGGTGTTCCCGAAGTCCATGTTTCACTACTACACAATGTTGTTCTTCAAACGTACATTCTGAAATTAAGGCCCATCTTTGATACTAGTAGGCTTTTTTGCCATATATCGCCTTTTTGCCACTACTAGTCTGCTTTCGATGTGCTCCTTGATCCGTCCGTCATGGATGCTATGCTGGTAAGGTAGCAGCATTCCTTAACTTCATCTACTTTATGATCACCAATCCTGACGTTAAGTTTCGCTCTGATCTCATTTCTGCAACTTCTCATTACATTCGCATTTCTTCAGTTTACTCTCAAGCCTTATTCCGTAGTCTTTAGACTGTTCATTCCTTTCATCAGATCATGTAATTCTTCTTCACTTTCACTGAGGATAGCAATGTCATCAGCGAATCTTATCATTGATATCCTTTCCCCATGAATTTTAATTCTACTCTTAAACATTGCTTGTATTTCTGTCATTGCTTCTTCGATGTATATACTGAAGAGTAGGGACAAAAGCCTACAGCACTCTCTTACTGACTTTTAATCCGAGAAATTCATTCTTGTTTTCCACTGTTATTGCTCCTTCTTGTCTCTTGTACGTATTGCATGTTATTCGTCTTCCCCTGTCTTTCCTCAGAATTTCGAACATATTCCGCCATTTTACTCAGTGATTGAGTGGAAAGGAAAGGGACCCTGCTTGGTAACAATGTCAAAGGACAGTGACAACACAGGTACCCTACAAGTTTTAAATATTGCAAGTTATTATTCAAGTTATTCATACTTTGTGAAAGAGAAGCAACTGCGCAATGCCTATACATTACTATGTTTGTCAGTTAACAGTCTTACGATGTTGTAGCTTGCGGACGACGAGGAATCTAGCCGACGACAATGCTGAGCCGCCGTTGTTACTACTGCTGCTCTTCGATGATAAGAACCCCGAGTCGCCTCCAGAGCTACGGGGCGTTATGTAACAGGCAATAGTTGCAATTGCAGCATCCTCAGCCTGTCCACTCCTACCATGCTCTCAGTACACTAGTACATCGATTATCTATAGTTTCTGTAATACAGCTTACAGCTTCAGAATCAAAAGTACAGTGCAAGTTATCAATGGATATTAAATGGCTAAAATTTTGTATGGTGCAGAAGGCATTTTATCTGCATTTTCGGTGTTACAGGGTATAGAACGCCAAAAAAGCAAGTCTCTTGCTGCTCCTCGTCGATCTTATATAGCGTATCTTGCTTGTGATCACTTCGTTTATTTTGTGATAGTTATAGCCGTTGTTCGTGAAGACATTGCGGAGGTGGCCCAGCTCGTGGGGCCGGTTATCGGCGTCTGATACTGTTCTTGCACGATGCACTAGTGAGCGTAAAGCAGTGCGCTTCTGTACCAAGTGATTATGCTGACGGCATGCAAATACAGATCGCTGTGCGTAGGTTTTCTGTAGACGCTGTGGGCAAGCCATCCGTTTCATTTGCGGCGGACGAGGACGTCGAGGAAGGGCGTACCAAAAGCAAAGCCAATGTATGACCATATATGTGAATGCCGCAAGCACCAGTGACGTCACAGCCGGTAGCTAGAGTACTTGAGGGCGTATTAGCAGCCCATCAGCAGTCACTTCACTCAAAAATGGCCAAGGAATGACGTGTCGAGGGCTCGTCGCATTTTAACCACTTGAGGTAGCTGGAAGCCTGAGAACATTTTATCTAATGTTACTGCCGTGAGACTCTGCATTTTTACAAAAGCATTTTACTCTTCTGCTTTTTTCTTTTGCTGTCCACCCGGTCGGTGTACTCAGCTACCACAACAGAAAAATTCACCTACTACTTCTGTGGTACCGTCCAGAGATCGCGATCCCACGCCAAAGTTGGCAACGAGAATCGATACCAGAGACATCACACGGGGCTCGCTGCAAACCGCAACGACGTATCAGAGGCGCTCCTGAAGATCACGCCTCAACTCCCACCATAGCAACGCCCACACGCTAACGTCAATGTAATGTCGGGCATGCAAGAGCGCTGCCCTAGTTCGTGACCTCAGCTGCAGCATTCAGCATCATCGTATAGGACCTCCGAGTTGTTAGTGCTTCAGATGAACTAGTGCTGTTGTAAATGTCGAACATTGTACCTCAAGTGATGCTTTCATAGTCAATGGCAGTTGTAAATTATCAAGCAATCTTGTGGCAAACAACTATGTGAAAGTTTAACAATTCTATTATTCGTTTATCTAGTACTATTTCATGTGTTCTTGTTTGATGAGCTTTTCCCAGAGCAGTTAAGGAACACACAGTTGTGGCCAAGCGAAAGTAGTTTCGAGTGCTCACAGCAGGTTCCATGACTTTGTTGTTAATTCTGTAACACATTTGTTTTAAACTATAGTATTGTTAAATCTTACTTTCAGGCCTGTAGTGAAACTTGCTATGTTATGTTCTTCGCTTCCTTACAGAAGTTCAGCTGCACTGGTGACAAGCAATAAAAGTCATCAGCAGTGTGGCTCAGATTCGTCTCTGATTAGACTGTACTCCATCATGCGTGACCAGGGCTCCAGCCTATTTCCTTCAAAACTTGCGAATATGGTATACGCCATAATTGTTGTAGAGGCTTTGGTGGACCTGTCATTTAGCTATCACACAACTTAGAATCAACCCAGTGGGGATACCGAGTGGTTTTTTTTATAAGAAAAGTTCAAATAAAACACCTTATCTGTGACAGGCACTATTAAATTTCTCCCACGACGTGTTTCGATAGTTCGTACTCTCATCTTCTGGTGCAAAATAGCGATATCTTGTTATATGTATAGCAGCTGGATGCAGTTAGTTGTTTGTTTCGGTTTCATTTTGCTACAAAAAGTATAACAGGCACTTGTTATCGTCTTATGGCACTAAGAATATACATTTTAAATGATGATGGAGATACAATCTGTTCCAGTGTACAGAACTCTGCAGTTGGTAATAAATGAAAGCAGGGTTCTGTGTGTTACTTACAATCTGTTCCAGTGTACAAAAACCCTACAGTTCGTCATAAATGAACGGCAGGGTACTGTACACTAGAACAGATTGTAAGTAACTCCACCACCATTTCAGATGTGTACTCGTAGTGCCATATGACGATAACAAGTGCTTATTATACTTTTTGTAGCAAAATGAAACCAAAACAAACAACTAGCTGCATCCACCTGGTAAACATGTAACAAGACATTGCTGAGGATGAAAGTACAAACTCTCGAAACACGGCATGGGAGAAAATAAAAAGCGACTGAAACAGATAAAGTGTTTTATTTGAACTTTTACTGTCAAAACAGCCGCAGTTTTCTTAAAAAAAACAGTCCAACATGGACGAGAAAGGTTTTTTATGCTACTCCAATGATTAGAACGAATAACCTTTTGACAGGCTTCGTAATGCGCCTGGTACGCTAATAAGAGGAAGGCAGTCAATATAGAGACTCGGCGAAGATTCTATACAAATGACTGGACAGTACTTCAGGTATTTTGAAACAGACAGTGTGAAATCACTTGGGAAATGGCATATTTCAAATCATATTTCAGTTATATTTCAGTTATATTTGACAGGATCGTCCGGACATAATGGGTTTCTAGGCTACGTATTTACAGAGGATTTCCTTCTCCTTTTGGTACCACGAACACTATCTCGAAGCTTGAGACATTATTTCTCTAACGCACTATATACTTAATGACAACGTGCTAGCTACATAACGATTCGGCTTTTTTCTCAACATACTGTACTGTAACAGTTATTGATCAGAACAGGATATGGAGCGGATCCTAAGTTTAAGTCTCGTACACACACGGCACTGCTGTCTAGAAAAGTGCGGATAAGCGAATGCAAGTTTCCGTCATAACCGCCTCTAAAGAATCTCCAAGAGCATTAAAAAATTGCGGCAGAAAGATCAGAAGCCTGCGAAGACAAAATGAAAAAGCTATAAGACTGTTGGAGAAGAGAATTTGATTAAATGCGAAGCGACGCCTCAGATCGATACGATTATCTTAAATATGTGAAAACTTACAGATGCGTGGAGGATGACAAGTGTACATTTCGTCTGATAGTTCCTGTCTTTCGTTTTCACTGTCAGATTAGTTACAGAACACCGTGAGATGATACGGCAGTATTATGAATGGCTTGTTAAAGCGTGTAACAGCTGTAGCGAGAGAAAGCTTATTTTCTCGCGGAAGTTGCATCTTAGACACACTGTAGGCAAAGCCGACAGCTGATCCGCGATCCTCATGAAGCAGACAGCAGAAGATTTAGAATCGTCTATTCGCTACAAATCACCACCAACCTCCATGGTCACCCGTGGCCCTGTAACGCTCAAACGCTTCTGTAGAAGATTTTATTTTGTTTGTCAAAATGTTTCAAATGGCTCTGAGCACTACGGGACTTAACAGCTGAGGTCACCAGTCCCCTAGAACTTAGAACTACTTAAATCTAACTAACCTAAGGACATCACACACATCCATGCCCGAGGCAGGATTCGAACCTGCGACCGTAGCGGTCGCGCGCCACCCCGGCCGGCATTTTGTTTGTCCTGATGCATTTCAAGTACTTCGAGCGACCTTGTAGTTACCTATCCATCACAGGTGTCCACCACACCTCACTCCTAGATGAGCTTTTTTTTATATATAATACGGTAAGATTAATCATCTGAACGTTCACTGGATCTGTGTTCTGACAGGTGCTCGGAATGAAACACAAAAAATAAAATAAATCACACTTCTCATATCTGAAGCTGGCATCCCACCACGAGTGGGCTCCAGTTTCCGCACCCACGGCTCCAGCCTCGAAGGTGGAGTGACCCCAGTGCAACCTTTAATAAATGTCAGAGACGAAGAGGGTAGACAAATGTTTCACAACAGCTTCTACAGAGCGACGATTTTATAACACAGGCTTCTCGATACTAGAAAGTCGCAATTTTATGGAAAAACAATGGAAGAAAATTTAAATAAATGCGATGACTTTCAAGACGAAACTGGATATTTTTTCTGATAACAGTTTCTGTCATGTTTGAACAGGCATGCTCTCGGTCCACTTAACTTTCCAGCACGATTGGGGAAATGCCAGAATAAGGGGAATGCCAGAATAAGGGAAACCCAGAATACTAAAATCCTTGTTACAAATTTCGCAGTTCTGTTCCCAGTCAAGTAGCACGGCAAACCGAATATTCTTTGTAATTTTGAAGCTAAGAAAAACATTTAGCATAGAGAAACTGCAGGAAAGAAAATCAGTGACATTTTAGCCTTAGTGAGCAGTGTACATGTGTCACAACATAATGCCTAAACATTTATGTTTATTGTAAGGCTCGGGAGTAAAAGAGAGCACGTAGCTTGAGCCCGTTTTACAAAAATTCAAATAAATTATTTTCAAGTACAAACAGAATATTTCTGTTAATACCGTTAATTACTAAAATTTATTATAATGTCAATACTAAGTTCCATATGCAACAACATAAATAAATGTTTGGCATCAGAAACAAACAATCATGTGCCCAAAAACCACAATTTTTTTGGAATGCCAGGCCACGCTCCCAATGGGATGTAGTGTAAATGAGTTTTCACTTAGTTTGAAGATGAGCAAAACCGAAAATTGGCAACTACTAGCAGTAATTCGATAATTCTCAGCTTCCTATGTAAAAATTATTGGGGCTTTATTTGTCATAAAATAAAAATTACAGTATTAGAAGATAATAATCATATGGATGACGTAAAAAAGTGTTTCTCGTGCACTTATTTTGAAATGAGCAAAATAGAATCCGCTAATAACAGGTAAAACTGCAATAGCCGTAATTTCCAAATTCTTAGCTGCATCAGTACAGACAACGTAATGCATTCCACAACTTGGGCAGTGGTATGTAACGTCAGCTTTGCAAATATGTTTGTTACAATTGGAGCTCTTCACAACTTGATGGACAGAATTTGCATGTGATACATTTCGAGTTCTGATTACCGCCACTGGACACTGGACTTGCAGAATTTCCTGCTTGTATTCTTCTAAAAATGGCCGCTGATTATTCATTTCGTAGGACCTTTTTGCTAACTTCAAACCAAGTAGTGGCTAGGAGTATTCCCTGTTCATCGAAAATTGTTGATCCAGTGCATAGGATATGAAGAAATTGTCATTTCAGCGCATGTCGGATCCATAACAAACCGCATCCTTGATTTTTTCAGGTTTTTGGCCAGGTAACTTTCCTTTATTGGTTTGTGTTTTCAAAACATGATAAGTAGAACTACCGTACGATACCCATAATTTTATCCTATATTATGAGAGTTCACTTGGTATGTATTGTTTTAATGGAGAATGTCAGCGAAAAGCCACCAGTTGCTCATCTACGGTGACATTTGTGCCGAGGTTATATAGCACTTGCATCTGCGTTCCCCCCCCCCCTCCCCCCCACCACCCCCTGGTAACTGAGTGGTCAGCGCGACGGAATGTCATACCTAACGGCCCAGGTTCGATTCTCGGCTGGATCGGAGATTTTCCCCGCTCAGGAACTTATCATCATCCTTTCATCCTCATCGACACTCAAGTCGCCAAAGTGGCGTCAACTCGAAAGACTTGCACCAGGCAACGGTCTACCCATCGGGAGATCCTAGCCACACAGCGTTTCCATTTCCATCTGCATTTCCACAGAACTCTTATAGGTCCTTACCAGTCATTTGCTATCGATAGTTGTACGTGTTGTAATTTTTGAAACACTTAGATCACGAGACCTACGGGACACAACCGCAATAATTTAACAATTTGTACATGTTGTGATTTTTTTTTTTTGTGTGTGTGTAACGAAAACCAATTTTTATCATTTGAGCCTTAAGTTATGTATAATGTACGGAAAAATAAAGTCATTAATTTTGGAGCTCTAGAGTTTCAAATAATATAAAAACGTTCGGGAAGTACAAAGTCGTTTCCGGTTCATACTGACCTGCAGATAACTGCTGTGTTAAGACACTGGACTGGTATTCGTCTTAACCCATTCCAGCTCAAATTTTGTCTTGCCTTACAAAAAGTTAAAACTTTAATTTTGGCTTAAAGTACTTCTATCAACGTTGTAAATATTTTTTCAATTTTTGTTTTGATTTAGGGCAATTGTTTTTGTAGTGGGTCTATACTGGGAATACAGGCCAGGAATCTAAATACAGTCATAATATTCATAATATAATTCCCAAAACCTGGAACAAGTACTTTAATACTTTTTTATTAATAGGAAAAAATACAATAGCCATTACCAGTAATTGACCTCAGTGGAAGAAAATTATAGTATTCACTTAGTGAAAGACATCTCTTTTTGTCATGTGCACAAAATATCACGTCACATTTTGCATACCTAATGAGTGACTTAAGGGTACCTGGCCCGACCAGAGAAAGGAACCTGAGACTTTTCCCCAACCTCATAGTTCATTGTTCTTCTCCTATAGCTTTCACAATAATAATCCAGAGGAAAGGAGTGAGAACTGCCATTCCCATCAACCTCATTTTGGGGACGCGGGATGTGAGCCCCAGAGCAGGGCAGAAGTGCCAACTTCCGGCCTCACCCAAGGCCTCGTGGTCGAAGACCACTTATTCGGAGTTTCCACCCTTATTCACAACTATCCTCACTATAAAGGATATCTCCCTACCAGCAGCCCCGTGACCATCCAATATCACCAGGCTAACTTCTCCTCTGAGTCCCTAAATGGCAAGAGATTATTTTGTGAGAGTCAGTCTTCGGAGACAGAAGCAGACGTGCGGTATACAGTTATTCATTGTGTTTGAAGTTGAACTTGGTGCTGAAAGTCTGTTTCTTCAAAGTTTGAATCAGCCTTGCAAGGATCCCTTAATGATGGGCGATCACCCATAGACAATGAACGATTATTTTCTTACTTTAACTCTGTAGCTGCGTGTCTTCCCATTCCCAAAAAGACAACGTCAGCATTCATCATCTACCTGTGAATCATGCGACCTTCGTCCGATGTTGAAACCTGATTGGTAGGTACTCACAGAGCGCACATGATAAGGTTATGATTGTGGATGGGGCCCTAAACAGTTACTGTGAGTTGCACAATCAAACACACAACTTTTTTTTCTAAGAAACACTCATTTACACATTGCTTTAAAAGATCACAATTAAACAACACAGCTGAAGGCCTAGTTAAAGAACTTGAAATGCTTTCTGGGCTGAAGACCCCAAAACCACATCAAAACAAGAACGGCTGAAGGCCTGGCTTAGAAATCAAAAGCAATTAATAATAGAAGGTAAAAAAAAATTTTCTTAGAAAAAAAAATGCAATTGAAAACAATTAGTGGCCGAAGGCCTACACTACGTGTCTGCGGAACAACTATAATTAAACACATTAATAAACAATTTTTCCAACCAAGAAATTTCTTTTTAAATTTACAACAGAACAGCCGAAAGCCTAATTGAAGGAATATTAACTTATTGCACGGCTGAAGGACACAAACAAATTTGAAATGACAGCTGAAGACCTGAACAACAAGTCAGACAAACTACTTAAAATTAACCGCTTCCTCCTTATAAAAATTTTCTTTTAAAGAATATACATTGCTGAAGGCCTTATTAAAAGGGGTTCACGTTAATCCTCAGCTGAAGGCCACACATAAAACATCGAACAACTAACTGCTTAGGGCTTGGATTACAAACAATTTCAGATAGAACCAATTTTAAGGAAAAAAATCTTAAACAAAATCAATCCTCATAATTTTAATTTGACACGGCTGAAGGCCTTTATGTAAAATTTAAAAAGAACTGAATTAATGCACGGCTGAAGGCCTCGCACATTACTTCAAACTAAAATGAAAATCACAATCTAAAACAAGTTGTACTGAGAAGTGTTCTAAGGGTGGGCCTGAGAAGGTAGCTCAAACGTTAGGTGAGGTGAGACAGGCAGCCAAGAGTTGAAGCTAAACAATCGGACGCCGGCCGAAGTGGCCGCGCGGTTCTGGCGCTGCAGTCTGGAACCACGAGACCGCTACGGTCGCAGGTTCGAATCCTGCCTCGGGCATGGATGTGTGTGATGTCCTTAGGTTAGTTAGGTTTAACTAGTTCTAAGTTCTAGGGGACTAATGACCTCAGCAGTTGAGTCCCATAGTGCTCAGAGCCATTTTTTTTAAACAATCGGATGGCAACCCAACTAGGGACGGCCCAAGGACCGACAAACAATTTAACCAATTCCCTTCCATCCGACCAACGGCACAACGATGGAAAATATCGGCCGAGGACGAGGATACGAATAGCACTAAGACTTCTGAAATTGGCGTTTAAAAACAGCCCAGGGAACAATAAGCATTCCAAGCAAATATGAACCAAACAACTTAAAAGGCTGTCGAACTACATGCCGTGCTGGACAGCATCAACACGACGAGGAAAGCCACACTGCCGGAAAAGTTCGCTAACGACCAGGACAGGTAACTGGGGCGTTAACGGCCACAGGTTCAAAAAATACCGCTGGTGCACTTCACTGGTAAGTAACAGTCAATTTAATAATTAATATAGGAAGACGGCTGCAAGATTTCGCTGACCCCAACACATCATCATACATTGCTAGTAGCCCAAACAGCCCAAGGAGCAACAACCCGCAAATGAACAAAGAGCTGTCACAATAGTTGAGGCTTCATAACAGCTTAACTGATCATTCAACTTCAGCGTCCAGGTTCGGTGGACAACGAACTTCGTCGCTCTCGCAACTAGTGCCTCACGATCCGACAGTGCGTGCAGGCCCCCCAGCTGTCCCGGCCTGGCCATGTGCTGTGGAGAGTTTCTCACTGCTCCACCCCAACTGGCTGACTACATGCAGCACACAGACAGCATTAAAATAGTTACCCAGTCAAAACCACACAAGCTACATATGATTTCACGAAAATACTTCCACAAACAAGTGGAACAATACTAAAACGAGTGACTGTGGAACAGGCCGGCCGCGGTGGTCTAGTGGTTCTAGGCGCGCAGTCCGGAACCGCGGGACTGCTACGGTCGCAGGTTCGAATCCTGCCTCGGGCATGGATGTGTGTGATGTCCTTAGGTTAGTTAGGTTTAATTAGTTCTAAGTTCTAGGCGACTGATGACCTCAGAAGTTAAGTCGCATAGTGCTCAGAGCCATTTGAACCATTTTTTTGACTGTGGAACAACAAGGATGAATCACAAGTCGACACACACAGAGAACCCAGAAGGGGTCGGGGACCAAACACATGTCGTCCGATGAGACGACCAACAGAACGAGCAACCAAGGTCGTCCCCACTCAAGTCATGTGTGTCAGCAACGGTCGGGCGAGTCATGGCTGTCCAGAACTCACTGCCCGACTGAACTCCCGACACACGACGACGAGGAAAATACTAGTGGTCGCTCCAAAGTTAGTACGATAGTGCTCTTATTCGATAAGCGCTGCTGCTGCCACTCACGGGCAGGCAAGCCAGCAACTTAGTAATGCCAGTAAATCGAATAAGAAATGCAATAAATGGCACGAACATGAGCCGCCTAAGGCTCAGATGTGTTAACACATCTTATTGTTAGTGTGTTGTGTTTCTAGGGAAAAACAAGGACTGTCGAACAGGGACCATCGAGCATCCCGGAGGGTCATTGTAGAAAGTCGCATGAATTCAGAGGAAGAAGTTACTCGTGAGGTTCAAAGGGCTACCAGCAGTCCATTTAGCACAATGATTGTGCGGAGGGAGGGTTCAGTGATGGAGCAGCTTCAGACAAGCCAAAGTCAGTTCTAAGCGACGATTGACGTGAGGTAAAGAGCGACGCCATTATAGAGTGGATTACTGGAGACGTGTGATTTGAAGTGATGAATCATGCTACATCTTGTGACAATCCAATGGAAGAGTCTGAATTTGGCGAATGCCTGCAGAAATTTACCTAACACTTACAGTAAGCACGGAGGAAGTTGTGTTTCGGTATATGGGTGTTATTCGTAGAAGGACATGAACACATTTCACAGCACTGTGTACTGTGTACAGTAGAGGAGCAGTTCTGAGACGATGGATGTTCTCATCACCATAACAAAGTACCCCGTCGTAAATCAGCATCTGTGAGCAACGTTTTCTGTACAACATTTCTGAAATGGACTAGCCCGCCCCAACTCCCGACCAGAACCCATTGGAACATCTTCGGCATGAGTTACAACACCGACTCCACTCCAGATCCAATCGTTCAACATCACAACATTCTCTGATTTCGGCTCTTCAAGAAGGATGGGCTGCCATTTCTCCACAGACATTCAGATATCTCACTGCAAGCAGAGTTCAAGTCGTCATAAAGGCAAAGGGCAGATACAAGGGATAGTTATGGCCACTAATAGGTTACTTTTGATCAGATGTATACATCATGAGGTGTGACAGACAGAGAACTCCATTAACAGACTTCAAATGGCGTGATGTGTATGCTGACATGGACAACCCTGGTGTGAACGTCTATGTTTACAAGGTGAAGTGTATACTGAACGGGCCCAAGTAGGAGTAATGTGACATTACACCTGGTTATAGAATTAGCAAGCGTGCTTTTCGTTTGTGAAGAAGAAAATGGAAGCTGTGGGGAAACCGGCAGATTTTACTGGCACAGTTACCGGCGTAGTAGCTATCTGATCACACCTCCTTTCCAAGTCTGTTCAGATGGTGAATGGGAACAGGACAAGTTATTCAACGTTACAGCCCTTACAGCGCTTAAAGAAAACGCTAAACGTGGGAGTGTATGAACACCTTTTCCAGCATTGTATACTATATCCAGAGGACAACAAACTGTGTGAACTCGCAATATCGAGGAAGCAGTGCTTGCACGTGTGGATGAGATGAATTCAATCATCACTCGATAGGTTGTGTGTGTAAGGCAATAAAGAGAGTGTGTAAGGTAATATGGAGAAAGCAGCTTCTTTCCTACCTTTAACATAAAGTGCAACCATAATCTCCTGGTGTCCTTAGACACAGTATTCTATTGAGTCAAAGCATTCTGTTGCGCCGTACGGTCCATTCCCAGTTTTCTGCGTCAGTATTTTTTTGTGACTAATACTGTCTTATCGGAGCCAGAATGTACAGTAGTCACAATAGTACTACATCAGCCACTGGGGATCACAGCTGAATAGTAAACTTACAGACACGCATAATCACTATTGGTTAAAAGTTCTTCAATTGTTCCTCCCCTCTTAAATGCACCAGTGTACACTGTGTTCCCGAAAGGCTTACCACCACCATTGCTGGAAGATATTCCACTTGACCGTCGTTCACATACGTGGTACTAGTATGACGGAAAACTGCCCTATTTCGCACATATTTTACGCGAACACCTGCGTCAAACGTTCCCAGTAAGTCTGTATCCAGTTCGTTCACCAGATCTAACTCGAGTTGATTTCTTCTTGTAGTGTCATGTAAAACGCCTTGAGTACGAGATACGAGTGGAAACTGAAGAGGATGCTCTGACGAGAATTCGCGAGCCACTCTTTGAATAGCAGTGGTGTTGCTCAAATAGATACGACATAACCTTGTGTGATGGTATTATGTCGGTGTTGACACTAGGGATGCCACGTAGGATATCTATTGCGAATGTATACCTTGTGCAAGTTGGGCACGCGAGTAAAATCATTACAAAAATGAGTCCACTTAGAGGTGTACCACAGCTAACCGACTCTTGGTAAATTCCAAATGTCATTCTTTACGCTGATAACTTTCCACTCTGTCGTTTCTAGTCCAGGGTTCCACGTCTCAAATTAATATACAGTGTCAGCCCTCTACCTCACGTGCTTAGTACGAAATCTGTGGAACACAGTAAATTACAATAATAATCGATATACCTGAGAAACCAAAAAACCTCCTCCCTCTGTCTCGGTCCCAATGACACAGCGTGACTAAAGAAGTGGAGCAGCCTGTAGAAGAGAATGTACAGAAATGAAACTTCACCGGCTAAAAAGGTATTGATATTATTTTAGTGATCACAAAATCGAGTCAAATTTGCAAAGACCTTGGCAGTATGAGTCCATTTATCCGTGTGATGCTGCATCCTCTCTGGTCTGGAAGCAAGCAATGTTTCGTTTGGGAAGTGTGTGACAAGGCCCTTGTATCCTCTCCCCAGACAAGCTGGCCCACAAAAGTGGCCCTTGATGTGCTGGAAACTGGACTGGGATAGAGTTGACGTCCGAGTTCGTCCCACACCACCTACTTCAGAACCGAGTGCCATAACAAACATACGTAAACGATCTCAGCTACGAAGGCTGAGTGTGTAAAATACAAAATTTGTGATTGGATAGCTTTCGCTACATTTGAGTCCCTCCGTGCACATACAAACTGGACTGTGCGCACTTTTTGCAGAGATATAGCTCATTGGTGTCCAACGAAATTACACTGCCTGATAATAATGTGAAGCACCCAGAAGACATGGACACATATCATACACTCACACACTATTACCAGGTACTTAAATAATCAGAGTTGCAGTCCTGTGTGGCAGGTAGATGGCCTGCAGAAGGCGTTAGTGTTGTTCATGTTTAGTGTTGTTATCAGGCCTGGTTGGATACATAAGGGGCGTGAACAGCATCAATGTGTAAGACTCGTGTTTAAAAGGAGATTCATTGCAGACCTTCACGTGACCGACTGGTCGAATCGTGCATTATCCAGGTACGAGGGGGCATCTGGAAGTGACAGTGGTTTGAAGTAGGACTGCATGGGAATGTGAGGGCAGGCATACTCGTCGTCAAGGTTCCAGTCGACTGCATTTAAACACCACAAGGCAGGATCGCTGTATTGTGCACCGAGGACGTTATAACCCCTTCAGATATGCACCATCCATCCGTAAAGAAGTAATGGACTCCCTGCAAAATTTTCTGTCATCCTGCCCCATTGGTCGGATACTACCATCAGCTGGACATGGGAATTACCTTTACATGCGTAGGCTGTCGTAAATATCACAACACAAACTTACGCATTTGGAGTGGTATTTGAGTGGGAAGCATGGATTGCTGACGAAAGGCATGGTGTTCAGCAATGGATCGCGTTATTGTACTACCCCGGTTGACAATCGTCAATGAGTATTACGGCGATCTGGGCAGAGGTCCCATTCTTGTTTTAGAGAGACACAGCCATGTTGCTTCTGGCCTCACGGTGTGGGCAGCCATCGCTTGTAACTTCAGGTCACGGCTGTTGGTGACTGAGGGAAGTCTAACGGCACTGCAGTACATCACGGATATCATGCATCCTCTTGTGATACCGTGGCGCCCTTTTTCAACAGGACAATACTCCTCCACACTTGAAATGTGCCTCTATGAACTGTCGCATGATGCTGAGGTACTTCTGTGCCCAGCAAGATTCCTAGATCTGTCCCTAATAGAACATACGTCGGACCAGTCGGATGTCGACTATAGACGGATCGTTCGCGAATTAACGGGTCCAAGAGAACGGTTCACCAAGATGAACGGAACGAGCGAGGAACGAATTCTAAGGAACGATCTTTCATAGTACACTTCGGTCGCGGATTTCTACTCATAATTCCCGGGAACGGGAAACGATTGGTCTCGTTCCCGCAAAGACACGTCGGCCGGTCTCGTTCCAGCCTCTGTCCCGTTCCCGTCTGTCTCGGTCTCGGTCTCGCTTGGCCGAACTCTTCCTTCTTCGCGTGGCCACTCGTCGCAGTTGCACTACCGACTGCTCATAGTTAGTTCAGTATCCAGTTTTTGTTCGTTTCGCACGCCCATCTAGATCAGTTTCAAACTGTTTTTGAACTCTGAACTCCTGATTCTTTTCGTATTCTATTCAGAGTCAATGACCGGTAATTAAAACGTAAATTACGTAAAAATTACGTGGTATGTAAAAAATACATTTTTTCAGGTAACAAAACGGCATATCAGCTTACTTCACTATTTCGATAAATGGTAGAAGAAATACGTGTAAAAAGGCAAGATTCTTTTTGTTATTACACATCCAAAGGAAGTCGGCACGGCACACACGAGTGGCCATTTTCCGTCTTTTTTTGATCCTAGGTGAAATAGCATGTTCATTGTTATGGAAGGCAGACCAACTTACAACCGAATGAAGCCCGCGCTCCATAATCGCGTGTCTGGTGTCACATTTTGTAAAGTTAATACGACATCTTCTACAATATTATTTCAGTGGTACAGGGTGGCGCACGAAAAGTCGGCCCCGAGTACTAGACTGCTCATTGTCGCCCACCAGTCATCATCTATTGTTTCGAAGTTGTTGTTTGCATTACCTTTTTTTGTTATTTCTTCACTCGCTAATTATTACATGTTTATTTATTATGCTGGTAGCGGTCAACAAGTGGTGCGTAACTGGCGAGCAGTCTGTACTCGGGGCCGTTCTTTCGTGCCCCACCTTATATTATTTCACTGCGATCAGACACATAACGCTACAGTTGGATAAACGAGAGGTTATGCAGAATCACGAAAATGACAAGTGTGTGCGAATTCTGTTATGAATAAAAACTCTATACTCCACGGGGGACGCAAGTGTCCCCTGTTGGCGCCTTCCCTCTTCAGTCGCCTATGCTACCAATTTTTCATAAGAACCATATAACAAGCACAAATTAACGGCGAACGAGTAAAAATGAACGGTTCCCAAAAAAGAGCGATCACCAGTGAATTAGTTCCCAAGGATGAACGAGTTTGCCCATCTCTAACGTCGACTCCGTCCCACTGCAGTATCCACGATATCAAGGACCAGCTGTGGGCCAGTTTCCCTAAGGAGAGATCGCAATGGCCTTATGACAACGTCCGCAACCGAATTAGTGCATGCGTCCAGGCCTGAGAGTGCTACAGATAACAGAGCTCATACTGCCAAGTTATTTTTAAATTTGATTCAGTCTTCTAATCATTGGAATGACATACATACTCTCCCAATCCGTGAAGTTTCATTTCATTTCGTCTTCCTTTTCTGAATGTTTCACTTTTTTATCAGACAGTGTAGATTTATTCATCTTTGATGGCTTCTCACAGTAAGGAGTCGTTGACCGCCAGGCCGTCGGAGGGGATTATCGTAGCAATCACAACGGCGCCGCACCAGCGGGACCGCTCGAAGTGGGCCGTGCGAACGCGCGGTGTGCCGTGATGAGCTCTGAGCTCTCGCACTGCACGCCAGACCGTCCCCCACGTCCTCCGCACGCCTTAGTTGCGTGACGCAACCGCCAGCGATGAGTTAATGCCGTGTGTTCTAGCCGCCACCTCCGCGGCGCACTTTCTCGCTGTTTCGCGCAACGCCGCTAACTCCGGTGCAGCCGTCTTTGATCTATCTCTGGGAGATCTGCAGCTGACTAAAGGCCTCTCTCACAGTCTGCATACACCTTGTCACCTCTACTCTTACATCTGACAGTATAAAGCATTGCGAAAAAAACTGTTGCAACACTCTCAAGCTTAGTTTAAATTAAGTAAAAACAGAAGTGACCATAGTAGTGTAGTTCGATGTTGTTGTGTGGTCTTCAGTCCAGAGACTGGTTTGATGCAGCTCTCCATGCTACTCTATCCTGTGCAAGCTTCTTCATCTTCCAGTACCTACTGCAACCTACATCCTTCTGAATCTGCTTAGTGTATTCATCTCTTGGTCTCCCTCTACGATTTTTACCCTCCACGCTACCCTCCAATACTAAATTGGTGATCCCTTGATGCCTCAGAATATGTCCTACCAAGCGACCCCTTCTTCTAGTCAAGTTGTGCCACAAATTTCCCTTCTCCCCATTTCTATTCAAAAATGGTTCAAATGGCTCTGAGCACTATGGGACTCAACTGCTGTGGTCATAAGTCCCATAGAACTTAGAACTACTTAAACCTAACTAACCTAAGGACAGCACACAACACCCAGCCATCACGAGGCAGAGAAAATCCCTGACCCCGCCGGGAATCGAACCCGGGAACCCGGGCGGGGGAAGCGAGAACGCTACCGCACGACCACGAGATGCGGGCCCATTTCTATTCAATACCTCATTGTTATGTAATTTACCCATCTAATCTTCAGCATTCTTCTGTAGCGCCACATCCTGAACACCTCTATTCTCTTCTTGTCTATACTATTTATCGTCCATGTTTCACTTCCATACGTGGCTACACTCCATACAAATACTTTCAGAAACGACTTCCTGACACTTAAATCTATACTCGATGTTAACAAATTTCTCTTCTTCAGAAACGATTTTCTTGCCATTGCCAGTCTACATTTTATATCCTCTCTACTTCGACCATCATCAGTTATTTTACTCCCTAAATAGCAAAACTCCTTTACTACTTTAAGTGTCTCATTTCCTAATCTAATCCCCTCAGCATCACCCGATTTAATTTGACTACATTCCATTATCCTCGTTTTGCTTTTGTTGATGTCCATCCTTTCAATACTATGTCCATTTCGTTCAACTGCGCTTCCATGTCCTTTGCTGTCTCTGACAGAATTACAATGTCATCGGCGAACGTCAAAGGTTTTATTTCTTCTCCATGGATTTTAATTCCTACTCCGAATTTTTCTTTTGTTTCCTTCAATGCTTACTCAATATACAGATTGAATAACATCGGGGATAGGCTACAACCCTGCCTCACTCCCATCCCAACCACTGCTTTTCCTTAATCTTTCTTCTAGGGTCAGTATTGCCTCACATGTTCCAATATTTCTACGGAATCCAAACTCATCTTCCCCGAGGTCGGCTTCTACCAGTTTTTCCATTCGTCTGTAAATAATTCGCGTTAGTATTTTGCAGCCGTGACTAATTTTCACATGTGTCAACACCTGCTTTCTTTGGGATTGGAATTATCACATTCTTCTTGAAGTCTGAGGGTATTTCACCTGTCTATACATCTTGCTCGCCAGATGGTAGAGTTTTGTCAGGACTGGCTCTCCCAAGGCTATCAGTAGTTTCAATGAAATGTTGTCTACTTTGGGAGCGTTGTATCGACTTAGGTCTTTCAGTGCTCCGTCAGATTCTTCACGCAGTATCATATCTCTCAATTTATCTTCACCTACGTCCTCTTCCATTTCCATAATATTGCCCTCAAGTACATGTCAGTTATTCAAATGGAATGTTGTCTACTCCCGGGGCCTTGTTGTTTGATAATCAGAGGAAATCCGGCGAAAATTTCACGCTGGGGAGCGTACTAAAATTAACATAAACATACAATGCACCACCCTCGGGGCACCTGATATTCCACCGTGCAAACGAACATACAGATGGCGCATGGTACCCTGTGGTACATTCTACAAAAGCTTAACAGAAACGGGGGAACACAAAACCACTAGGTATTACCAAGCCCAGTACGGTGCACGAAACCAGTTGGCATTCAAAAAACAGCTACCAGTCGTGTCTAAATGGATAAATATAGGTCCTGCGTGGTTCCCGAGTGAATCTTACACAATTATTCCTGCACAATAGTGACAAATTCAGGTGACGATTGTGAAGGTGGATAGTGATCGTCTACCCTGCTCTCCTAAGTAGAACACAAACTATCAATAATATTGAGTTCTGGTGACTGTCGTGAGCAGGGAAGATGCGGTAATTCACTCTCGTGTTCACAAAAACAGTCTTGAACGATGTGATCTGTGTGAACAGAGACCCTGTCCTGTTGAAACAGACCAACACCACTGGGGAACAAACACTGTACAATAGGACGGAACTGATCATCTATACGGTCTCACAACCATTGGCAGTAATGCGACCTCGCAGAGAACCTACGAGTCCGAAGGAATACCACGGTAACGTTTACCCAAATCATCACCAAACTCCTGCCATGTATCACTCGGCCAGAAGTTGGAAACAGTGTGAAACAAAACTCATCCGACCAAATAACCTTCTTCCATTGTTCCATAGTCCAGGTTTTATGACTTCAGGAACACGATTTTCTGTCGCAGGCATTTGCATCACTAATGTGTAGTTCTGGAATTCCAGCTCGCGCTGCAGTTTCCTGCTTATAGAGCTCCATCCATGTTGTTTCGATGCTGACAAGTTTAGAAAGTGCGACATTGAGTTCCGCAGTGACCTCTGCAGCTGTCGTCCTCTTAATTTTCATCACAACCCTCTTCACTGACCGTCTGTCACAATCACTCAATGCACACGATCGTCCGCGTTGTCACTTTGCGGATAGTATTTTTCCACTCTCCCTGTACGCGGTGTATGTCTCGGACACGGTGCCTCTTGAAACACCGAGCACTTCGGCTTCCTTGGCTACGGAAGCACCACCATACGAGCACCAGCAATTTGTCCAAGTTGGAATGTATTTGGCCCCGACACAATGCACTCACAACTAAACAGAACACAGTTCTGACCACGAGTGACACTTGTGACGTATTGAGGACACTGCGCAGGTCCTGTTCGTGGTCAAATAATACAGCGCGACCTGCAGTCTTAGATAGGATCCCCATTTACGTTCAAGAAAGTAGGTTCGCGGTGTTTCCGTATTTTTTGCCCAAACCCTGAACGTTCACCAGGATTTAGAATTCAGAAATTATTATGATTGTCCTTTGAGACTAAGGCAGCTGTTCTCTCACCACATCCGACACGCATTACCTTCTATTTGAAATGGCGTTAATACGAGCCTACAATACTAACGTGGAATCCCAAATTCTCAACTCCTCTGGATATTCTTGTCTCGTGGTCGCTGGTTGTCCGGGGTTGCAAGTACCCTGTTGCATTAGCTATTGATATGATCTTACACCTTATAAATAACAGACAAAAGGTTCGAGCAATGTTTGCACTCGCATATTATTGTTCAGTACAAAAACTATAAGACAAGTACGATGCAATGAAATATCTCGCTCCCTTAATGTTGCTAACATCACCCTAGGTAAAAACGATACAGTACCATTTTGAAAACCTGCTCATCTGTAGCTGCCAAAGCGTTTTCTACCTACGTTCGTCGATATTGTGTCAGAACTCTCTCCAGAACTGTCATTACTCAACTGCCTATCCTTCAGCAGAGGATGCTACATTGATTCTAGTGGCTTGTGACGTTTCCACGGCGTCAAACATGCGCTACATTAGAATTACGACGTCTCTTACGAAGCAAATAAAGTTTGAAGTAAAATTCAAGCTGTACTGACGGCCAGTTATATAAATAATTTATTGCATCCAAATGACATGGGGACTGCCTCACAAACTGCCATCCCTGTCTGGATGCCGTTCGTGTTTATAATACCAGTATATTCGTTCACTCGGGTTGAAAAGTCCTGGAAGAGCTAAAAAATTTTAAAAAATACAAAAATCGCTAGAAAAATGTCAAAATGAAAATCAAATGTTCATCTTATATCCTCCTTTCAAGACACTGTCCATTCCGTTCAACTGCTCTTCCAAGTCCTTTGCTGTCTCTGACAGAATTACAATGTCATCGGCGAACCTCAAAGTTTTTACTTCTTCTCCATGAATTTTAATACCTACTCCGAACTTTTCTTTTGTTTCCTTTACTGCTTGCTCAATATACAGATTGAATAACATTGGAGAGAGGCTACAACCCTGTCTCACTCCTTTCCCAACCACTGCTTCCCTTTCATGCCCCTCGACTCTTATAACTGCCATCTGGTTTCTGTACAAATTGTAAATAGCCTTTCGCTCCCCGTATTGTACCCCGGCCACCTTCAGAATTTGAAAGAGAGTATTCCAGTTAACGTTGTCATAAGCTTTCTCTAAGTCTACAAATGCTAAAAACGTAGGTTTGCCTTTTCTTAATCTTTCTTCTAAGATAAGGCGTATGGTTAGTATTTCTTCACGTGTTCCAACATTTCTACGGAATCCAAACTGATCTTCCCCGAGGTCCTCTTCTACCAGTTTTTCCATTCGTCTGTAAAGAATTCGCGTTAGTATTTTGCAGCTGTGACTTATTAAACTGATAGTTCTGTAATTTTCACATCTGTCAACACCTGCTTTCTTTGGGATTGGAATTATTATATTCTTTTGAAGTCTGTGGGTATTTCGCCTGTCTCATACATCTTACTCACCAGATGGTAGAGTTCTGTCATGACTGGCTCTCCCAAGGCCATCAGTAGTTCTAATGGCATGTTGTCTACTCCCGGGGCCTTGTTTCGACTCAGGTCTTTCAGTGCTCTGTCAAACTCTTCACGCAGTATCTTATCTCCCATTTCATCTTCATCTACATCCTCTTCCATTTCCATAATATTGTCCTCAAGTACATCGCCCTTGTATAAACCCTCTATATACTCCTTCCACCTTTCTGCCTTCCCTTCTTTGCTTAGAACTGGGTTGCCATCTGAGCTCTTGATATTCATACAAGTGGTTCTCTTCTCTCCAAAGGTCTCGTTAATTTTCCTGTAGGCAGTATCTCAGTTACCAACAGAAATATCAGCACTCAAATCTTTACACACTGAATATCGTCTTAAGTGAAACTAGTTATCAGACTCGAGATATTGTGATTTCGTGCTTCGATTGGAATAGATCAATTGCTTCAAAATACTTTCCTCAGAAAAATGTCGAAATTAAGGTGAGCAGTACTCCCATCTCAAGCTTTGCAGGATTGGTTTATGGAAGCTATCACCCACAAAAACTTTATAAGCCTAGCCGGACCAAATCCGCCACAGCTGACCATAATCTCTTCCTCCACCAATGGCGACAGCAGAATGGAGAGGCATGTAGTTTTCGGGTTTCTTGAAGTTGGAAACACTGCTAATCGCTCGAGTAGCTCCTCAGGTAGCCCCACGAGGTTCGGTGCACACCGTACCAGTCCTCCCACTAAGAAAAGTTCCTTGAAAGTACTGGGAATTGAACGCGGGGTCTCCCTTATGGCTATCAGCTGCGCTGATTGCTCAGCTACGAATGCGAACGAAAGAAAACCTGTTATGTCACTGTGAATAGGAGGTGGTTCTGGGTTCCAGTAGATTTTAATGAGCTGTGGATGATTTCTAAAAAAAAGAAACTAAAACGGAAACTTGAACCACACGAAGAAAGCTGATAATATAAATAAAAGTTATAAGGTCGGTGCAGAAAGATACGATTAAGTTCAGGCAACTTTATGTATCGGGCGAAAGTGTCTGTTATGTTACATTACGTCGAATTTTATTTAGGTCGTAGATTTCAAAGCAGTTCTCCTCTGACTGGAACGCATCGAGCGGTTGCAACCGATCTTTGATTTAATACAAGAGTCACGATTTCAGTCTAATTATACCACTGTGTCCAGTGGAAGCAAGGGCTGTGGATCCCACTGATAAGAACAGTTTTTTACCACAAAGGAGGAACGAAGGAAATTAGGGCTGATTTACGAGGAGGTAACGAAAATGGAGCACAAGATGGGAAACGTCTCCACATTCGCCGTAACCCATTTAGATGGAAAGTAGAAAACCTGAATGAGGATGTTCTGATGAGGGTTTCAGCTCAGTTCCTCAAAGATGTGAGTTCAGCTGTTTAACCATTGGGTAACTTCGCTCGGTACACAGGAAGAACAATAAACGAATGTCGATGTACAGTATCCTGAGAACGATTCGCCAAGTTCGAATGTGATTTTCAGCTGAAGGCTCTCCAATTGTCCCGTCACACCACGCATCCAGGATTTGAGCGTTTCATGCCACGGGAGAATGTTTTCTGGCGATGACGATTACAAGATTTATGTAGGAAACGTATGGGAGCATATTTTCTGTACTGTCATACTCATTTTCATCACTGTTGACATCAGAAAATCTCTTCACGCTTCACTCCACTCTCTAGACACAGGAAAGGACGCACACGATATTGTGGTATAACATATAAATAGGCACAACCACTCGTGATTGTTGGTTGGTTGCCGGCCAGTGTGGCCGTGCGATTCTAGGCGCTTTGGTCCGGAACCGCGCTGCTGCTAACGGGCGCAGGTTCGAATCCTGCCTCGGGCATGGATGTGTGTGATGTCCTTAGGTTTAAGTAGTTCTGAGTCTAGGGGACTGATGTCCTCAGATGTTAAGTCCCATAGTGCTTAGAGCCATTTGAACCATTTTCTGTTGATTGGTTCGTTACTTTGTTGGGAAGAGGGGAGGTGGTTAAGGAAATAAACAGTGACATCATTAGACCCTCGTTTCCTTAATTTCGTTGAGATGTTATTCGCCTTTTCTTCTGCCACATCGTGTCTTACTTTTTTAGGAGTTGACCTTCATCTGGCACTTCGACGAAGAAATGACCTTAAGGATTCCTTATTGTTGATACTATGTGATGACCAAAGAACAGTGTCAGAAGGGTAAAGTCGAGACACTGAAAGCAATGTAAATGCCATAGATGAGGAATAACTGAATGAGAAGTGAAATGAAATGATTCACTTTATTGGCCAGAGACACAGTCTGGGCTTGTTCGACTGCTTGGTACAAGTCTTTCTGTTTTATGCCACTTCGGCGAATTGCTGGTTGATGAAGATCAGCTGAAACGATGAGAACAATACAAACACCCTATTCTCAAACGAACAAAATATCTGACGCCGGCCGGAGTGGCCGAGCGGTTCAAGGCGCTACAGTCTGGAACCGCGCAACCGCTACGGTCGCAGGCTCGAATCCTGCCTCGGGCATGGATGTGTGTGATGTCCTTAGGTTAGTTAGGTTTAAGTAGCTCTAAGTTCTAGGGGACTGATGACCTCAGAAGTTAAGTCTCATAGTGCTCAGAGCCATTTGAACCAAAATCTCTGACGTGACCGAACATCAAACCCAGAACCCCGTGATCTAAAGACAGCGACGCTAACCAATTTTCTTTTCCTTTTTTGTCTTCGTTCTTCCGATCAGTTCCTTTACCGTTTTATCGTCATTAGTTCTATGCAGATGCCGCGTGAGAGCCTTCAAAATCTGTCAATGAGAAGAGATAAAAGTATACAGATCGGGCCAGCCCGCAGAGCCAGGCAGCAGACATGTCACCCCACCCCCACCCTTTCTCACCCTCAACTAAACCCCCACCCCCATGCCATCCCCAGAGCTCATCTGCGGTGAGAGGCAACACCCCACGCCTGACCCCTTGCCGACTTGATACAGACGTGTCCGCCGACCCGTTCGGCGAGTGTCTGCCCCGATCCATACACCTGTGTGTGGGCAGTGGATCTCTGGTCGGGTCTGTGGCCTGGATGCTTCCGTCCGCCTGGCAGACGTCTACTCGCTTGTCCTGACCGCTACCGCTAGCACGTACCCTGTCAGTGCAGGTAATTAGGGTCGACCAAGCAGTCGTCGGTGTCCACGCGTAGTCCAAAGTGTCAGCGAGCGTGATGGCGGACTGGTCTGCGGTAGGGATGGCAGTTATCTCTGATCATAGTATGAAAGCTTTCACGACCGGATGACATATCTTCTGGTAAACCTTCCGGGATGTAAGGTCTTGGTCCATGAAACTCTTCAGCTCCTAACGTTTCGTCCAGAGCTGCGCTGGATATCTTCAGAGGGGTGTTTCTCCTCCGGTGAGTCTTGCCGACTGACACCCCTCTGAAGATGTCCAGCGCAGCTCTGGACGAATCGCTAGTAGCTGAAGAGTTTCATGGACCACGACCTTACATCCCGGAAGGTTTACCAGAAGTTATCTCTGAAACAACAGATTTCCAGTTAAATTGGCTTTTTTCGTCTCCAGTTTACCCTAAATACTGAAACTGCTCAAAATAACCTGTTTCTGAAATAATCGATTTTTCATTTGCTGTTACTTTCAGTTATCACTCAAACTGATGACTTCCCTGCATAGTCACTTTGGGCTGGGGTCAATTTTTTCAACCCCAAGCAAGCACAAAATTAATGGTTCAGTCACTATACCAAGCTTACAAAACGACAATAAAATTATAGATAGATCCATCAAACTTACTTTTCCGAGGAACGCCGTGGATGTTTCCTCCTTATATGATGTCGCAAGTTTGTTGTGACTCCTCCCGTTTTTAATCTTTTAAAGCAAATTGTGCGTTGTACTTCACCGATACAGCTCTTTGTAAAATTCTTCCAGACTTAGGCACAGCGCCATTCTGCAACACGACCCATGCCCAAGGACGACAGCCGGCCGGAGTGGCCGAGCGGTTCTAGGCGCTACAGTCTGGAACCGCGCGACCGCTGCGGTCGCAGGTTCGAATCCTGCCTCGGGCATGGATGTGTGTGATGTCCTTAGGTTAGTAAGGTTTAAGTAGTTCTAAGTACTAGGGGACTGATGACCTCAGAAGTTAAGTCCCATAGTGCTCAGAGCCATTTGAACCATTTTCCATGGACGACAGCGAGGAACTACCGTATAGACCAGGTGGGGGCAAGTCTCGCACACGGGTACTGTCTAATGTGCAGTCCACACGGCAATGGCTACATTATTGTCTCAGGTCTCGGCATAGCTGTACCGAGTCTTGTTCTACATGTTTGTTGCTAGATTCCAACTGTTGACGCTGTTATTAAAATAATACTGATCGCCTCTCCCATATCCTGTAATAACTCAATAATTCAAGGTAATGGAAATTTTACGCCTAAACTTAACTCGTTTTTAAATAATATTTTATTTAAAAATCAAAAATTGTAATACTGTTGCTATGGCAAATTGATATGCCCGGTTTTTTTATCCGGTTATTAGTAAAAAATTAAAGAAAAGCCTTTCATAACTGAGACTAAACAAATACAAAAACTACCGGTTATTCAGAACTAAAGTACCAGTATCAGGTTTAACCGGTCGGTTTTTTCCCATCCTGAGTCGGCGGACCAGTCGGGTAGTGAATGGGCGCCTTAAGTCTAAAAACGTAATGAACATCCATTGGACAATGACAGAAATAGTCAGGTGGTTGGGCACAGTTGAGTGCCCTGGAAGGCTCAGCGTTGGGCGGGATGCGTCCCTCCCAGAACTGTGCTTCACACAATCTGCTAAGTGAAATTGTTGAAGATGGTGCGATAGTATAAGGTACTTGTGGAATTAGGGTTTTTAAAAGCTGCTGTTGTATTGTGCTTGTACTTGCAGATTTCGCAACCTACGAAATCCAACGGGCCGAGATATGCTTCGTACTTCTCGAAGACCTACATTTTCACCACTGTACCCTGGATACACATAACACCCCATATATATCAAGTGGAACGTCAGCGGGCATTACTAAACACGTCAAGGCAGCCACCAGGAATCCATCTGTGAATGAACACAGTTAAGACAGGATAAAAATGATTTTTATTACAATATTCTCACCGCACCAATAATACATTATTGATTTACTTTTCGGAAGCACCATTTATATCTTGCGCTAATTGCTTGTACAAAAACAATTAGGCTATAAATTGTTCCTGGACAGGGAAAACCAACGCCATTAGACCAAGATAAATCCACAATATCTCAGTATTATTTGGTGTATCACTATAGTGAAGCCTATCACCAGCTCAGGAGTGTCGATGAGGTCTCGCACATCCGCCGTTCGCGAGTGCCCAGGAAGAAGTGTCCATTTTCGAGTGGTGTTGTCTACAGTCTGAATGCACAACGTATTTTCGGGCCAGCAGAACAGGGGCCAGCACCTCCTTCTACGGTACTTTAGCTCATCTCAGTGTGAAAATACTGGAATAAATATCATTATGAATAATTAACAGAAATCAGAGCTCGTACAGAAAGATTTAATGTTCATTTTTCCCACGTACTGGTAGATAGTGGAACGGTACAGAAATAGTCTGAAGGTGGATCGAAGAACCCGCTGCCAGCACTTTAGTGTGAATTGCAGGGTAATCGTGTAGATGTAAAATGTCATTTCATAGTAACTGCAGCTATGAAAAAGTAATTGCTCTCTACATTTACATCTACATACTTACAGTACGGTGCGTGGTGGAGGTACCCTGTACCACTACTAGTCATTTCCTTTCCTGTTCCCTCTGTAACAGAGCGAGGGAAAAACGGTTATCTATAGGCCTCGCTACAGAGCCGTAATTTCTCGTACCAATAACTTTGTGGTCCTTACGCGCAACGTACGTTAGCGAGTAGAATTGTTCGGTAGGCAAGCTTCAAATGCCGATTTTCGATTTCTAAATTCTCTCAATAGTGTCCCTCGAAAAGAGCGCCCACCTTCCCTCCAGGATTGCCATTTGAGTTCCCGAAGCATCTTGGTGTATTTCGAACCTACTGCTAACAAATCTAGCGGCCCGTCTTTGAACTGCTTCGATGTCTTCCTTTAATCTGACCTGATATGATACCAAACACTGGAGCATCACTCAAGAATAGGTCGCACTAGCGTCCTATGTGCGGTCTCCTTTATAGACGAACAACATACAAATTCTCCCAATAAATCGAAGTCGACCATTCGCCTTCCCTATCACAATCCTCACATGCTCGTTCCATTCATACCGTCTTGCAAACGTCACTCCCAGATATTTAAATAATTGACTTTCAAGGAGCACGCTACTAATGCTGTATTCGAACATTGCGGAGTTTGGTTTTCGCCTTGTCATCGCGTTAACTTACATTTTTCTACTTTAGAGCTAGCCTCCATTCATGATACCATTAGATATTTGTCTAAGTATCTTGTATCCTCCTACGTCAATGAACTACGACACCTACCCGTTCGGCGCGCCGGAGTGACCGTGCGTTCTAGGCGCTACAGTCTGGAGCCGAGCGATCAGTACGGTCGCAGGTTCGAATCCTGCCTCGGCATGGATGTGTGTGATGTCCTTAGGTTAGTTAGGTTTAATTAGTTCTAAGTTCTAGGGCGACTGATGACCTTAGAAGTTAAGTCGCATAGTGCTCAGAGCCATTTGAACGTACCCGTTCATCACAGTGTAATCAGAAAATAACCGCAGCCTGCTGCCCACCCAATCTGCAGATCATTTATGTACATAGAAAATAATAGACGTCCTATCACACTTTACTTGAGCACTCCTGATAATACTCTTGTCTCGTGATGAACACTCGCCGTCGAGATAACATACTAGATTCTGTTACTTAAGTAGTCATTCACATATATGGAACCTACTCAGTATGCTTGTACATTTGTTAACAGTTTGCAATGGGCACCGTGTCAAATGCTCCTCCAAAATCAAGCACATGACTTGGTGGGACCGTCCTCCTTTGTGTATACGTCTTGAACTTAGGTTTTAGTTTTATACTAAAATAGCACAAACATTTCAAGGAAAGCTGTACTAGACTTCTCCCACTCCCCACCCCCCCACCCCCCCCACTAGCGGTCAATGTTACACCTGGCGTCATCCTGTCGGTGAAAACCGACATGTCGCGTTCGACCTGCCCTTTCACAAAGTACTAATGACCCTTAAAACCCTTGCAAATCTAGCTGTTTGATTTCTACTCCAGTATCCGCCATCACGTCATTTTTCAGCGCAATCACATTACCTGAACACAAACTAGCCGTCTCCTTATGTACATGCTCCGTCCAATTACAAAGGGATTAGAACTCTCAAAGAGAGTAGAAAGTGAAAAACCTGTTCATCTGTTCTTTTGGTCTAAGCTAGTCTCAAGCCTTAACGTCTTATCTTCGTTGGAGAGCTATGTGAAAGGCACTCCTAAAAAAGGTAAAATATGGTGCGGCGGTAAAAACATGCTGACTGCATATGAAGGTAATAAAACAGAGAATAAAAAATGGATGACCAGGGCAGCTGACAGAGGAGGTAAAATCGAGGGCCCAGCTTACGGCAGGACACTCCCCAACCACTCCCATCACGATCGAAGGCAGTTTATAACGTTAGGCCTGATAATAAAAATAGCTTTCTCGAGGAAACGATAAAGCTGTCCGACTGTTGTCCTCCAACGCGTGATTGTAGTGATGCTGCAAGGAGGTGTGTCCTAGCAGTAAATGCTGATGCTCATACTGCTTCATGTCCTAAACCTCCTGTCTCTGCGCTATTCGGACGCCACCGTAGATCATACATGTGTGCCCCTTGAGGTCAGTTTGTGTCACGCGGGCCGTCCAAGCCAAATCTGTTCCACAGACCACTGTTGAAAGCAGCGATGCGAAACTGATACAATATGACCAACATTTGTTGCAGTCAGTCGAAAGGTGTATACGGCTTCTCGAAGACCTTTAATTAGACTTTGTTGAAATGTACAACACGACTACATACAGGTTTTTCTGACATAGTTTTAACGAAACATGCTAGCCACCTAAAAGGCACCATAAGGTCTGCTGCAAATTCGACATAGAGGGCACCCTGATAGTCAGGTTTTGTGCTACCAGGGTTGGAACGTTAATAGTGGCAACACTGCCGTAGAGACGCAACGCAATAGGATCGAATAACGCCACTTACATCACGTGTTAGTTAAATGCATCTATCTTACGACAGCGGAAATGAACTCTCTCTTCCCACATCACCCACCGCTGCAATTGCGAGGAGAACATAGCCTTGTGTAGCGACAGTCTAACGAAGAGCTGTCACACTTTTTTCGAAAGAAGAACAACGGATATAAGTTCGTAGGCTTCCACAGCCGATATCATTTTTAATAAAATAATTTTAGACATTAGTTCATGTCATTATAAAACTTTAAGGCAAATTAATTGGTTCAAATGGCTCTGAGCACTATGGGACTTAACTTATGAGGTCATCAATCCCTTATAACTTAGAACTACTTAAACCTAACTAACCTAAGGACATCACACACATCCATGCCCGAGTTAGGATTCGAACCTGCGACCGTAGGGGTCACGCGGTTCCAGACTGTAGCGCCTAGAACCGCTCGGCCACTCCGGTCGGCAGCAAATTAATTGTTGACGTTTCGGCCGACTTTGCAGCGATCCTCTTCAGGGTGGTTAACTCTGGATACTATTTATTTCCGAAATAGATAGTACACAGAGGAAGACATTTAGCAGTATTCACCAGTTAACCACACTAAAGACGACTGCCGCATAGTCAGACGAAACGTCGGCAATTCCGTTGCTTTACTGTTTTATGATGACACGGCCTATTACCCAACATTATTTTATTTGAAGGAACAACGGAGTCAGATAAAAGTTGAATGTGCCATCGGACGTACAGCGCAATAGTGTCATCAAAGTCTTCAAGAAGCGCTTACATGAATTCTCCATAGCCTTCAGAACAGTGGCAAAGTGGGTAAAAACTTTCAACCAGGGAAGCGCAAATGTGGTAGACGTTTGACGGTGAGGTCACCTCCGTGTCAGGGAAAAACGTGCCTGCTCTTACCGGGCTACAGGACAGTGATCAACGCCTAAGGACTTGTGAGCCTGATCGAGACACAGGATTAGCGGATAAGACAGTGTTCCGTGTCCTGGAGGCACTCCTGGGTATGATGAAAAATTACATCATCACGGTGGGTTCCGCAAGATGACTGAAATACAAAAATGGATTGAATTCGCTTGGAGCGTTATGAACGCGAACGAGAGGTTTTCTTATGCCATATCTTTATTTATTTATTTATTTACACGTCTAGTTCCGTAGGACCAAATTGAGGAGTAAATCTTCAAGATCATGGACCGTGTCAGTACATTAAATTACAACATAAAAGTAATAACAGATAAAATTATGAACCCCAAAAAAGTCAAGCCATAAGTTTAAGTAAACGCAATCAACAATATAACACAAAAATCAGCTTAATTTTTCAAGGAACTCCTCAAGAGAATAGAAGGAGTGACTCATGAGGAAACTCTTCAGTTTTTATTTGTAAGCACGTGGATTACTGCTAAGATTTTTGAATTCTTGTGGTAGCTTACTGAAAATGACTGCAGCAGTATACTGCACACCTTTCTGCACAAGAGTAAAGGAAGTGCGAACCAAATGCAGATCGGATTTCTGCTGAGTATTAAGTGAGTGAAAGCTGCTAATTCTTGGTAATAAGCTGATACTGTAAACAAGAAACTAAGATAAAGGTTATATATATCGAGAGGCCACTGTCAAAATAGCCAGACTAGTGAACATGGGTCGACAAGAGGTCGCGAACTTACACCACTTATTGCCCGAACAGCTCGTTTCTGAGCCAAAAATATCCGTTTAGAGTGTGAAGAATTACCCTAAAATATAATACCATACGACACAAGCGATCGAAAATAAGCGAAGTAGACGAATTTTTGCGTCAAACGATCAGTTACTTCAGATATCGTTCGAATAGTAAAAATGGCAGCATTAAGTCTTTGAACAAGATCCTGAACGTGGGCTTTGCATGATAGTTTACTATCTGTCTGAACACCTAGAAATTTGCACTGTTCAGTTTCACTAATCATATGCCAATTCTGTGGAATTAAAACGTCGCGTTTTGTTGAATTGTGTGTTAGAAACTATAAAAACTGAGTCTTTATCGTTAGTTTATATCATTAAATTGTGTGAGACATGGGCCTAACCGTACGGCCCACATCTCAAACGCCAGTAATACAAATGACGTCACCACGTTGATCGAAAGTTCGTCAAAATCCCACTTATGCGAAACTTCTGGTAATTCTTGTGTAGACTTATGATGGTGTTATCCCAACGTATACCGTTCCTGAATTGCAGTCCGTCAATGTGCTCTATTACTGTCCGTTATTTTAACACAACCTGCGACGAGCTTTGATTGAGGAAAAAGCGGCTACACTTTCTGTAGGAAGCACCAATCATTTTGCTGTCAATGCCCGGGTCCACACAGCGCAAGCTGCGACTAGTTTGTTCGCTGTATGGAGCCGGGAAGTGCTTTACCATCTATCATATTCCCCGGACTCAACTTGTTTCCTAAGATAAAGGTGGCTTTCGCCTTAGAGCCGTTACAGAGATACGTCGGCCAGTGCCTCTTTCCATTCTAACTTGCACCACAACTGACGCTGCTAAATGTAGCCTACTTCTTCAACACAGCTGGCAACGGTTTGTTACACACAATGCTGGTGACTACTCTGAAGGACGGTAGAACTTTGAAACATGCACCTGTGTTGTGTCACTTGTAAATAAATGGTTGCAGGTATTGGAGAGCCAACGTCCGTATTTTCTATTCGACGAGACACATTAATTGCTAAAACTAGTGTCTATGTATTTCGCCCATGTGCCAATAAACATAGACCTTGCGAAAACTGCAGTTCATTTTTCGGTGGTGTGTTTACATATGCCAAGGAAAGCCTGAGGAATAAGAAAAAGCTAACATTTTTTTCGCACTGCTTCACATCACGTCTGCCAACTGATGGTAACACAATGGAATCGTATTCAGTAGGCAGTGGTTCAAATCCAGTTCCGGAAATCAAGTCTAGTTTTTCGCGATTTCTTTTAAAAAGACACGCCCAGTTTTCTCTCACTTTTCCTCCATACGATGTCGTACTCGTCTCTTAATGAGCTAATCTTCCTTCCTCTTTCTCTGCTACCTTACTCCAAGCGAGACCGTATGCCTCTGCCTCCCAAATGTCCCTTTTGTGTAGAGATCCGTTGGTAGTGACTAATATTGGTTATCAAAAGTAGATAAATACCAATTCTGTAGCATAAAGCATAATTTTGAATAATGAACGGCTTCGCGCTGCATTCAGAGATGAATCGCGTTTCTCCACTATCCCGTATTATCATTGGTGGCAAGTGTGAAGGCGACCTCGGGAGACGTCCTATTCTTCCAAAGCTTTGTAGAGACAAAGTAGTCGTGGTGTGGACAGCCACGGGACATGACTTCCGGTCACGGACGGTAAAGATTGAGAGAACTGTGGCGACACAACTGTAGGTGACGGACACCCTGCGTCTTCATGCCTCTAATGTGACGGTATCGTGGTGCTGTTTTTCAGCAGGACACTGCTCATCCACACATGGCACAAGTTTGAGACCTGTTCGGCCGCCAACTCCGCACCCTTAGGAGAAGGTACAACGACTTTGACAGCCTAGCCAAACGAATCTGCACACGAGTGTTGGCCAGAGGACGTGCAACGTGATGTTGATAAGGGGACTCAAACTGCCAAATTCTTTGTAAATTCGACTCGATTTTGTAATCTCTGACACAACAAGCATACCCTTTCAACCACTGAGTTTGCATTTAGTTCCCTACTCCCTTTATCGTCGCTTTCTTTGCTTTGTCAGGCAGCGTATATAAATACCTTCGTCAAGCACAGCAACAATTATTAGGAAAGCAGATGGTTAATGCAGTAATATCAAGAAACTATGACGGAGTTCGGAATGAAGAAAAAGAAGTTGTTATTTAATTAATGAGGCACTATACAGAAACCGCTTCGGTCGCAAGTTCGAAGCCTGCCTCGGGCATGGATGTGTGTGATGTCCTTAGGTTAGTTAGGTTTAAGTAGTTCTATGTTCTAGGCGACTGATGACCTCAGATGTTAAGTCCCATAGTGCTCAGAGTCATTTGAATCATTTTTTACTTCCGAAAAGTAAATCAATAATGTATTATCGGTGTGGAGTGAATATTATAATAAAAATCAGTTTTATCCTATCAGAAACGGGGCACTGACGCGTGGCTGTCATGTCAGAGATAAACCATTGTGCTTTGGACTATAAATACATTAATGAATCACTTTTATGTCCCAAGAAGTCTTTTTGACACCATTACACATTATACCTCCATAGTATTTTTCTCAAAATTTATTTACATTTACTGCTTTCATACGGAAGGGTGGCAGTTCAGATACCCGTCTGGCTATCCAGACTTAGTTTGTCATGGTTTCCCTAAATCGATTAAGGCGAATGAGAAGGACACCATCCCCAGTTCGAACGTCGCCGACGGGACTTTAAACCGTAATCTTCCTTTCTTCCTACTATATTTACTCGTAATTAAAGTCATAAAACGTAAATGCCTAAAAAGCAGACGTAATGGATAAAAGCGGACGTGTCTTCAGCCAGTAGTATTACTCTAACAATAATTTACAAGTTTTTTTGAAGAATCATCTGGAAACCAAATGTCTCCTGCGAAACTGATACATTGTCTTGCAGTCCTGTGTGAACGGTGCATAGGATAATGCAAACTGAACCGAAAAACGAGGAATTTACAGGATAAAAGGTGATACTAGCGCTTGTATATAGAAATAACTCTAAATACAATGGTTTAGAAGTTTTTTGCGTTTGCGATAGAAATTACATCTTGGCAGCAAATCCCAAACCTTGCAAACCATAATTTTCCCGAGAAGGCCTAAGAAATCTGAATACAATAATTCGAACTATGTTTCACTTTTACCTGACAGAATCGTGAAACGATAGTCATCATACTAACAAGTAGAATTAAGCAGAAATTGAGGTAACTGAAGTGTTACATGCATATTACTAACACAATAGTTCGTTCATTTGCTAAAGTCAGTGCTTAATTTTAACTATAAGTGAGAAAAACTGGCAGCTCCACTTCGTATGGCGCTTAACGACAGTGACTAGACCTTATTCCGCCGGTATCGTGTCTTTAATGTTGGTTGCAACGCATGGCAGAGATAGGAGGATGCGCGATTTATGCTAGTATGCGTTTATACTAATAACTTACAGTTGAGTTGAATCTCCGCCTTCACCAGACTAACGGCCGTCCATCACTCGCTTAGAAGGGAGGTTAACACAACGTTAACAGTTAGTTTGGTAGAGTTCTGTCACCAGAAAGGTACAAACTGTTAGGCAGGAAACTCTGAGTTGTCCAATTTCGCTCGCGTACGGTGCACATCCAGTCAGTTGCAGGACGACCAGACCAGCGAACGTGCGAGAGGAATGCTATGGTACGGCTGTTGCTAGGCAACTGTCCATAAATAACAACGAACAGCCATCTCAGCCGTCCCCTGACACATTTTCCACTATTGCGTTCCACGTCTGAAAGACGTGTGAACGTGCACCTCTTTCAACATGGAAGTGGTTTCCCCAGTCGCGTCCCGTAATGGCAGCGTCTACACTTCGCTTTATCGAGGGATGCATCATACATGTAGCTGCGGGCTTTGTAGAATTATCCAAAACACTTTCGGCGTGGAATATTATTAACTAGAGTTGAACTGTCTTCAGTGATGAGCCCCGCTTCGAACTGAACGCTGGCGACCTGAGAAGACATTTCCGCGGACACCCCGTACAACGGTGGGGTTCCAACCCCAACCTGACTGTTGCCCGCCTTACAGCCCGAAAATCAGGAGTGATGGTGTGGATTGCCATTTCATTCCTTAGCAGGACCTCCTAAGTTGTGATACGCACCATCCTTACAGCACAGCGGTACGTCGACGATATAGCAAACAATACATTCGTGGATGATTATAATGAAAATAACGATCAGTCTTGTATATCTCGGTGTTAATAGTCTCTACAGCTGGGTAATGATGCAACACCTACCTCACTCTGTTTCTGCAAGCTTATCTGCAGAAATTGTGGGCAATTTTGATGTAATGAGCATTCCTGATGATGCAGAAATAGATTGTCACATTTTACAAGTAGACCTTGAATATCCAGAAAATACACATGAACTTCACTCTGTTGTACCTCGACGCCCAGCAAAAATGGTACCTCTATCCAGCATTAACAAGCCAGGAGTTCTAAAGGCCGGTCTCTGTGGCCGAGCGGTTCTAGACGCTTCAGTCCGGAACCGCGAGAGTGCTACGGTCGCAGGTTCGAATCCTGCCTCTGCCATGGATGTGTGTGATGTCCTTACGTTAGTTAGGTTTGAGTAGTTCTAAGTTCCAGGGGACTGATGACCTCAGATGTTAAGTCCCATATTGCTCAGAGCCATTCGAACCATTTTTTGGTTCTAAAGAAACCTATTTCCACTTTTTACAGAAAGAATTAATTGAATCACTACAAAAAAATTTAAAGTAGTGTATGAACAATAACCGTATTCTAAGCAAAATTCACCGGATATTATCATTCCGTTAAGCTCCTTGGAAAAAACTGCTTAATTCTAAGAAACGTACGTACGTAGGTTGGAACTTAAATAGTGGCAGCACTGCTGTGGAAGCGCTATGCAATGGAGTCTACTATTGTCGCTGATAGCACACGTTGTTGACATACCTGCATCACCTCCGAGCAAATGTACTCGCCCGTCCCACGTCACTGGCGTGCGCACAATCGAGGGAAACAAGTCACTTGTGAGCGAGCGGTGTATAGTAACTTTCACTATGTTTTCGAAACAGGAACAACGGAGTTGGATCAAGATTGAATGTGCCAGAGGTCGTACAACACGACAGTGTCATCAAGGTCTTCAAGAGGCGTACGGGGAATCGGCATTGTCGTATAGAACAGTGGCACGTTGTGTAAAAGCCTTAAACGATGGTCGGCAAACTGTGGCAGACATGCATCGGGCAGGTCGTCCTAGCATCTATGGAGAAGAAGTGCATACTATTGCCGCGTTAGTGGACAGTGATCCACGCCATACGATTCGTGAGCTGGCCCACGAAATCGGATTAGCGCACACGACTGTGCTTCGCATCCTGAAGGAACGCCTGAGCATGCGAAAAATTGCATCACGATGAGTTCCGCATGACTTGACAGACATGCAGAAATGGATGTGTTGCGACGCTGCTCAGACGCACTTGGAGCGCAATGAGCGCGAAGGAGAGGTTTTCTTACGCCGTATCGTAACACTGGATGAGACATGGGCCAAATTGTACGAGCCAAAACTGAAACGCCAATCCAGCGAACGGCGTGATTATGGATCGCCGCGAAAGTCGAAAGTGCGTCAGGGCCCCAGTATGGTGACAGTTATTCTAGTGTACGACTGTGATGGTGTTATCCTAACGCATTACGTTCCTCCACGGCAGACCGTCAATGCACAGTATTACTGTTCGTTTTTGGAGCATCACCTGCGCCCTGCTTTGCGAAAGAAGCGGCGACACTTTCTTGCACGACAATGCGCGGGCGCATACAGCACAAGCTGTGGCTGCTCTCTTCGGTCGATGGGACTGGGAAGTATTGTATCATCCACCATACTCCAAGCACTTGACTTCTTGTGACTGATTTGATTCCGCAGATGACGGAACCACTGCGTGGCATTCGCTTCGGAACTATTCCAGAGATTCGACAGGCAGTAGACCGCTCCATTTGCACCATCAACACAACAGGCTCTGCTAACGGTATACTACGCCTTCCACATCGCAGGTAACGGGTTCTACACAACGCTGGTGACTACTTTGAAGGACAGTAACAGGTGCAAACATGTAACTCTTTTCTATCGGTTGTGAATAAATAGTTGCCTCTATTAAATTCCAACCCTCGTATGAATGCAAAGCAACGGCTTAGAAACAATTTTTTCATGCTCATGAATAAAAGTGTTTTGGGCTAAACTATGCAGAATATGCGAAAAATAAGTGATTGGAAGAACTACTTAAATCACCAACCACAATTGGTTTTATACATGTGCCGTCAGGAGCAATGCTGCTCACAGCGCGTTTCGCAGACCAGTAATGGCAGCGTCTGATGCTGACAGTCTACTTCGCCTCGAACTGACTTCCTACAAATGAAGGGCCTCCTTCCATCCCAAATCAGTTTTTCGAAACGATCTTCCAGAAAGGGAATGCTTGATTACACGGAAAATCCGGAGTGTCGCAAGATGGGCTGTGGGTCCGCGGCAACTGTCTGTGAAAGTACCGGACACGGCGTGGCGCCGTGGGAGAGAAATTGTTCCGCGGGAAGGCCGTCCTCAGCGCGTGGCAGCAGGCGTCCGCACAATTGCCTGCCGCCGGAAACGGGGCGACGCCTCCGATAGCATCGCGGAAAGCTCTGCGCTGAAGAACCGCTGTGCACTCTGCCCTCAGCGTGACGTCATCAAGCGGCATCCACGAGAAATACGGGCCCCGCAACGGACTTGTGACGTCACTCTAGTCGGCTTCGAAGCCCACGAGAAAGACAGGTCACGGCGCGTACCTCACGAAAGTAGGCTGGGATCGCTCGCTCGCTCAACTCAGCAGATAAACTGCATTTCTACATCTGTTTACTTGTAACTGGGAGTGTATGTACAAACGACAGTTGTATCTTCTACTGGAATCCATTATTATGAATCTTACTGTTCAAAGTGGTTCAAATGGCTCTGAGCCCTATGGGACTTAACATCTGAGGTCATCAGTCCCCTAGAACTTAGAACTACTTAAACCTAACTAACCTAAGGACATCACAAACATCCATGCCCGAGGCAGGATTCGAACCTGCGACCGTAGCGGTCGCACGGCTCCAGACTGAAGCGCCTAGAACCGCTCGGCCACACCGGCCGGCAATCTTACTGTTATTAGTCCTACAAAGATAGAAAGTACAAAGACCAACGAATAATTTGTTATGGCTGTACTGGGGTATAATACAATTAAAATCATGTCAAAATGATTATCAATTGCATAAGGCACCACATCTGTATGAAATGAAAGCTGTTAAACAGAAAGACTAAATGCTGCAACGAGCCATTTATGTTGAGAATCGATCTTAAATTTTGTTGTACGACTAGTAATCAGTAATTCATAATACCAGATTTCAGTAGAAGATGCTATTCTCCTTAGTAAGTACACACCCAGTTGAGAGTTAACAGGTTTAAACACGCATTTTGTCTGAGGAGTTAAGCGAGCCAGGAAGCTCAGGCTTACCTTCGTGATGTACTTGCTGTGGCCTGTCTTTCTCATGGGCCTCGAGTCGGCTTGTCAACCACACTTCACTTTGCGAACACTCAGCTCTGTGCAGGGTCCGTGGGAAATCAATACGTAATTGAAAAAGGTACTCACTAAAGATCTTAACTTTGTTTTGGGCGGGCCATCGAAAGCTTGAGTGCACTTAAACGTGGAGTCAAGAATTATTAAACCTGTAGTGTCATATGCTGCCACGTACACACCAGGGCCTATTTTTCTCGCGGGCCTCGGCAGCATATAACTGTAGAGATGGAATTATGGCTGCTCATTATTTTCGAAAAGGAACAAATGTAGCGATCCAGTTCACACTCTGTTTACTCGCCGCACAGATCCCTGAAGACGATAACCGAATTTCGGAAACCATTTCTCGCTGCCGCGTTAACATTTTAAGCTCGACTCCAATTTGGTAGACCGATCGAGTATCGATTATCCGACATCAAATGTGTGGCCTCGTCTGGATGAAGAAGTGAGTTTATCTACACTGTCGCAATATCAATACATATTACAAAAATGACAAAAATGAATATATATGAGCATGTATGTATGTATTCATGTTCCAAACTTGGTACACGTATCACTTAGTGTCTGGAATGAAACACTGTGGGCGTAAGAACCATGTACCTATCAAAGGAGCAGGGATGCGGGTGAAAAAGGAGAGTAGCTCACCAAACGCGAATTCCCAGACTTCACTCGTCCAGAATTTGAGAATGAGAGCACTTAACTTGCAACCAGCTTGACACACAGTTTCAGACCTTTCCGAAACTTCTTCTAGTTGACAACCTCCACGAAATGATAAAAGGAAAAACGTTAATCGCTTGCCACGTTTTCGCTGTTCGTGTAGTAAAATTGCCACATCGGTTGCGAAGTTTTAATTCATTTCCTCTTTACTACTAAATTTATTCAAGACATTTTGAACGCAATATTCACATACATTGAGGTCACAAAAGTCATGGGATACCTCCTAATATCGTATTGGACCTACTTTTGTACGGCATAGTGCAACAACACGACGTGGCATGAACACAACAGGTCGTTGGAAGTTCCCTTCAGAAATACTGAGCCATGCTGCCTCTATAGCCGTCCATAATTGCGAAGATGTTGCTGGAATAATACACTCCTGGAAATTGAAATAAGAACACCGTGAATTCATTGTCCCAGGAAGGGGAAACTTTATTGACACATTCCTGGGGTCAGATACATCACATGATCACACTGACAGAACCACAGGCACATAGACACAGGCAACAGAGCATGCACAATGTCGGCACTAGTACAGTGTATATCCACCTTTCGCAGCAATGCAGGCTGCTATTCTCCCATGGAGACGATCGTAGAGATGCTGGATGTAGTCCTGTGGAACGGCTTGCCATGCCATTTCCACCTGGCGCCTCAGTTGGACCAGCGTTCGTGCTGGACGTGCAGACCGCGTGAGACGACGCTTCATCCAGTCCCAAACACGCTCAATGGGGGACAGATCCGGAGATCTTGCTGGCCAGGGTAGTTGACCTACACCTTCTAGAGCACGTTGGGTGGCATGGGATACATGCGGACATGCATTGTCCTGTTGGAACAGCAAGTTCCCTTGCCGGTCTAGGAATGGTAGAACGATGGGTTCGATGACGGTTTGGATGTACCGTGCACTATTCAGTGTCCCCTCGACGATCACCAGTGGTGTACGGCCAGTGTAGGAGATCGCTCCGCACACCATGATGCCGGGTGTTGGCCCTGTGTGCCTCGGTCGTATGCAGTCCTGATTGTGGCGCTCACCTGCACGGCGCCAAACACGCATACGACCATCATTGGCACCAAGGCAGAAGCGACTCTCATCGCTGAAGACGACACGTCTCCATTCGTCCCTCCATTCACGCCTGTCGCGACACCACTGGAGGCGGGCTGCACGATGTTGGGGCGTGAGCGGAAGACGGCCTAACGGTGTGCGGGACCGTAGCCCAGCTTCATGGAGACGGTTGCGAATGGTCCTCGCCGATACCCCAGGAGCAACAGTGTCCCTAATTTGCTGGGAAGTGGCGGTGCGGTCCCCTACGGCACTGCGCAGGATCCTACGGTCTTGGCGTGCATCTGTGCGTCGCTGCGGTCCGGTCCCAGGTCGACGGGCACGTGCACCTTCCGCCGACCACTGGCGACAACATCGGTGTACTGTGGAGACCTCACGCCCCACGTGTTGAGCAATTCGGCGGTACGTCCACCCGGCCTCCCGCATGCCCACTATACGCCCTCGCTCAAAGTCCGTCAACGGCACATACGGTTCACGTCCACGCTGTCGCTGCATGCTACCAGTGTTAAAGACTGCGATGGAGCTCCGTATGCCACGGCAAACTGACTGACACTGACGGCGGCGGTGCACAAATGCTGCGCAGCTAGCGCCATTCGACGGCCAACACCGCGGTTCCTGGTGTGTCCGCTGTGCCGTGCGTGTGATCATTGCTTGTACAGCCCTCTCGCAGTGTCCGGAGCAAGCATGGTGGGTCTGACACACCGGTGTCAATGTGTTCTTTTTTCCATTTCCAGGAGTGTATTTTGTGCACGAACTGACCTCTCGACTGTGTCCCATAAACCTTCGATGCGATTCATGTCGGACGATCTGGGTGACCAAATCATCCCCTCGATTGACCAGAATGAACCCCAAAGAATCCACGAGCAACTGTGACCTAGTGAAACGGCACATTGTCATCCACAACAATTCCATACTTGTTTGGGAACACTAAGTCCATGAATGGCTGGAAATGGTCTGTAAGTAGCAGAACATAACCATTTCCAATGAATGATCGGTTCGGTTTGACCAGAGGACCCAGTCCATTCCATGTCAACAACCCACACCACCAGATTGCACAGTGACTTTCTGACAACTTGAGTCCCTGACTTCGTAGGGTCTGTGGCACACTCTAACGCTACCATCCGCTCTCACTAACCAGAATCAAGGCTCATCTGTCAGGCCACGCTTTTCCAGTCGCGTAGGGTCCAACCGATATGGTAATGAGCCCAGGAGGGGCGGTGCAAGCGATGTCGTGCTGTTAGCAAAGGCACTCGCGTCGGTCGTCTATTGCCATAGCCCATAACGCCACATTACGCCGCAGTGTCCTAACGGACAGGTTCGTCTTAAGTCCTACACTGGTTTTTACGATTATTTCACGTAGTGCTGCTTGTCTGTTAGCATTGACAACTCTACGCAAACGCCACAGGTCTCGGATGTTAAGTGAAGGCGAGGGGTTTCAGGTGCCATGTCACGGATTGCGTGGCCCCTCCCGCCGGAGGTTCGAGTCCTAACCTCGGGCATGAGTGTGGGTGTTGTTCTTAACATAAGTTAGTTTAAGTAATGTAAAAGTTTAGGGACCGATGACCTCAGCAGTTTGGTCCTTTAGGACTTCACACACATTTGAACATTTGTTAAGTGAAAGCCGTCGGCCACTGCGTTGTACGTGATATGAATTCCTTAACGATTTCCAAAACGGTATATCTCTTGCGTCTAGCTCCAACTACCATTCCGCGTTTAAAGTCTGTTAGTTCCCGCCATGCGGTCATAATCACGTCGGAAACCTTTTCACAGGAATCACCTTAGTTCAAATGACATGTCCGCTAATGCACCGCTCAATATACCTCGTGAACGCGATACTATCGCCAGCTGTACATTTGCATATCGCCATCCTACTGAATGTGCCTGCAAAATTATACTATTGTGCGACACATTTTTCAGGATATATGACGTCATAAGCACTGAGCTACGTGAAAACTAAACTGTCGGGAGAAATTTGCTACAGGTACAGTTGAAATATACGTTCAATTATGTGTTACAAACGTTAAATATCTGTGACATTGCGTACTTCGGTAAAATCGCAGGAAAAAGCTTATCCTAAACTCCTGGATCGGTTTCAACCAAATTTGGTGCACATATTACTATTTGAAAAGGAAAACTGTGGTGGTAAGAACCGCCAGCGTGCTATTATGTTGGGGGTGATTACTTGGTGACGGTGGGAGAAGGTGTAGAGGAGGAGATGGGTGGAGAAGGACGACATGGACACAGATAGGGATAACAAGGAGGTGACAGAGAGATGTCAGTCTCCTTGCCTGTCCTATCGCTGTCCACCTCCTCCTCCCCCTCTCACCATCCATCTCAACTTCTTCACTTTCTCTGTCAACTTCCTCCTCCACATCTAGCAGGCGAACTGTGTTAACCATAATTTATTTGTACAGTTAATTGCCGGCCGCGGTGGCCGTGCGGTTCTAGGCACTTCAGTCCGGAACCGCGTGACTGCTACGGTCGCCGGTTCGAATCCTGCCTCGGGCATGGATGTGTGTGATGTCCTTAGGTTTGTTAGGTTTAAGTAGTTCTAAGTTCTAGGGGACTGATGACCTCAGATATTGAGTCCCATAGAGCTCAGAGCCATTTGAACCATTTTTTGTACAGTTAATTTTACCATTAATGTATATGTGTTTCACTTCAATGTATTTTGCCCCATACCTATTACTAGTGCCAGATACCCTCCCCACATAGCTTCTCCAGAATATTGTAATGTGGGTTGATAGTGACATACTTCATGAAAACTTCAAATAACCTCTAGGAATTGTTTCTCTAATTGAAAATGTGCTTTGAATTTCTTGTTAAACTTGAAACTCTAATGTAACTGGCTGTATAAGTTATTGCAAATGCCAGAGGCAGGTTTCTAGCCTTCCAAGTCTCCAAAATGTTAGGCTAGAATAATCTTTCACTAGTGATCACAGGGTCCCATTTTCCACAGTGAACGTAATATAGGTGGATTAATAAAGCAGTTTAGAGTGCATTATAAGAATTTCAACACATCTTCTTGTGCAGTGTCCTCATCTTTCTCTTCACGATTTCACTGCCATCCATAAAAGAAAGCAGACTCTCTCTTTATGAAAAACTGAGCACCCGGCGATGCCCAGATATGTATTTATCCCAGTCTTCCGTTAGGTCATCTCCTCTTTCCCCCTCTGTCCATGTTCTGCTCCCCCCACTCTCTGTCCATCTCCTCCTGCCCTTCTCCCTGTCCATTTCCTTCTCCCCCACTCCCTCTCTTTCCTTCTACTCCTTCTGCCCTTCTCCAAAGACCAGCTTCTTCACCTCTCTCTGTTCATCACCTGCTTCCCGCCACTAACTCCATCTCCTCTACTCCACTCTAAGTTCATCTGCTCTTCCCCTCACTATGTCCTCTTCCCCTCTCTAAGTTCCTCTCTTCGCCCTCCTCCTAAGTCAGTCTCCTCATCCCCCTTCCCTTTCTCTGTCCACTTCTTCTTCCGCATCTAGCAGACCAGCTGTGTCAAACGTAACATAGCTATACACTTAAACATTTGTCTGTGCCCAAGTATACATCCCCACAATTCTTGCATCATTAGTGAGCATTTGTTAATTGTTCACTGGATATAAATAGACTCCCACTGACAATGCCAGATTTGTGTTGAAAAATGTTGTGCACAAAGCAAATACGTAATGATCTTTGGTAAAATGTAGAACGTGTTGGTCATGTTTTATGCCAGTGCATGCACAGAACTTATGAATCTGGAAAACAGATAGTTATCTTGATAACGTCAACATTGTAGAACACAGGGGGAAAACCTTGGATCTTAAAATTCAAATACGATGTGACATGAGAGTAAATAATAAGGCTTTCCGCCTAACAGGGCGCTGTTCGTCGTTGATTTAAGTAATGACGATGATGATGACAGTGATATCTTCGATCATTTTGTACAATGAAAAGTATAAGTCACCTCTAAAGAAGTGTACAATGAAGAGAATGTAGATAAAATCACTTGGGAACAAATTTAAGTCAAATTGTGTACAAAAACATGACGTCAGGGAGGACATCTGCACTCTTACCGGAAACATTGACACAACCCGTATAATAACGCCGAACTCGTATAGAAAAGGGAAAAGGGAAAAGAAGAAGATGATGATAATGTGATGATTATGAAGGAGATGTGCAAAAACATTTAAATTTTCGTTCTAATTATTCCAAGCACCTCATAAACTCTAGAGTCAGCCGGCTGCGGTGGCCGAGCGGTTCTAGGCGCTTCAGTCCGGAACCGCGCGATTGCTACGGTCGCAGGTTCGAATCCTGCCTCGGGTATGGATGTGCGTGATGTCCTTAGGTTAGTTAGGTTTAGGTAGTTCTAAGTTCTAGGGGAGTGATGACCTCAGATGTTAAGTCCCATAGTGCTCAGAGCCATTTTTGAACTCTACAGTCATGCACAGGCTGCATTAAAAACTTGATATTCGTACGGATGGTAGTACTGGTCAAAACTAGAAGTCAAGTCCCTGTAATGATATGTCCAGGAACCAGTATCTGTTGCAATATGGGCCACTCTGTCCTTTTGTTCCGTTCCGTTTCTTACATGGAAGTAGACACTAAGGACAGCGCTGCACGTCGCTGCTACGCATCCCGAAACATTCGTCAGGCCTTCTTTGCATTGAATAACGCATTCTTTCACACACACGTGGCTCCATTCGGATTTCGCGAAGAGTATTGATCCCACGCTCCTGTAACGTCTGCACATTGTTGACGGGCTGGGAAAACACCAATGCATTGAAATGTCCCCGTAGCCAGAAATACAATAGATACAAGTCCGGTAAATGGGGAAGCCATGCTACTGGGCCGCCTCGACCAATCCATCGCCCTTGATACGTTACGATGAAGTAGTGTCACACGTTCCGTAGAAAATGGGGTGGTGTCCTGTTGTGCGTAATCAAATGGTTCAAATGGCTCTGAGCACTATGGGACTTAACTGCTATGGTCATCAGTCCCCTAGAACTTAGAACTACTTAAACCTAACTAACCTAAGGACATCACACACATCCATGCCCGAGGCAGGATTCGAACCTGCGACCGTAGCGGTCACGCGGTTTGACTGTAGCGCCTAGAACCGCATGGCCACCCCGGCCGGCTGTGCATAATCCACGGTCGTTTTCTGCACTGGTATGTTCTCCAATAAGCTCTGGTAATTCATCGCGCAAAAATCGGTGACACACATCACCTTTAATAAGTGGGGTAAAGCGTGTAGGCCTGTGAGTCTGTCACGTCAGTTTCTGCCCAAACATTGGTAGTGACGCGATCGCAATGTGCCACCTCCACGACTGTTAGAGGATGTAAAATGGCTCAATCTTTGGATATTTGGGGCGAATGTAGTATACCATGTAATAGGGTGCTTTAAAATTCGTTTGAAATGCGTTGCGAGCGGGCACTCGGAACAGCAGCGATGCTTTGCCCTGAGGCGCTGCCATCCAGAGAAACAGTATTATTTATCAATGTAGGAATACCGCGCTACTTTTGGCGTCCACTCGCTGATTCACTGCATAATATAAAACGAATTGTAATGTGGCTTAAGGCCCACTCTTTCTTATTCTCTCTCTCTCTCTCTCACACACACACACACACACACACACACACACACACACACACACACACACACACACACACATATACCAAGCGGAGTGGCGGAGTGGTTAACACACCGGACTCGCGTTCGGGAGGACGATGGTTCGAACCCGTGTCCGGCAATCGTGATGTAGGTTTACCGTGACCTGCCTATATCGCATCAGGTAATTGCCAGGATGGTCCTTCAATAGGGCACGGTCGACTTCCTTCCTCATCCTTTCATAATTCGATGGGACCGATGACCTCGCTACTTGGTCCCCTCCCTCAAATCAAACAACCAATCAAGACACACACACACACACACACACACACACACACACACACCACTGATTATTACTGATCGCTCGTTTTGTTCCGGTATGATGTTTTTATGACACAATAAAAAGGTCATAACCTGCGTAGATGTTCTCTTTGATTATTCAGAATTAAACCTCGACCTGTAATTATAAGATGAACGTCAGGTCACGTTAGGTGGCGTGTATAAGTTAATTAAGGAGCACTCAGCTCCATAATTGCAAAGTCAATAAAGGGCCTTCATCGTTGTTTGCAATCAAATTTATGGCATATTTAGCATCGTGGACTTATATGGAGTGCTATTTCAATAAAGAAATCTAATTATATGGTTGTTTTTACCACACGAGTAAGACGCTGCATTTCATTTACGAAGCACGATAGTCCAGTCTACCGGCAGTATTATTATGAGAATGTTTTTTTAAACGTTATTAGCGCCATGTAGGACAGGTGAAGCGAGGCAGACTATACTTGTTCCAGTGTCTGCGCGACCAGAGTGGAATTCGCATACACGACATATTTCACGTGTCTCCACAGGTAGAAATCTTTTGACCGGGTAGAACATGTGCCTGCCCCCTCTTGTTGGATCCATTGATCGTGTTGCCGAGAGCGCTCCACACGAAATGTGGACACGAGCTCTAGCAGCATCACGTAGTAATCAACAGTCTTCCAGCAGGGCAGACAGTGTCATCCGCAGGAAGTGCAGATATGCCTCCCCTGCCATGATGTCCTGAAAGTTAGTCTTTCAAAAAATGGTTCCAGTGCCTGTGGGCACTATGGGACTTAACATCTGAGGTCATCAGTCCCCTAGAACTTAGAACTACTTAAATCTAACTAACCTAAGGACATCACACACATCCATGCCCGAGGCAGGATTCGAACCTGCGACCGTAGCAGTCGCGCGGTTCCGGACTGAAGCGCCTAGAACCGCTCGGCCACCGCGGCCTGTTTACAATCTTTATCGGGCAAGATTATCTGCCGAAACTATTTTTCGGATGCGCTATGAGGTTATGGCGAGTCACAGGCTGGTGGGAGGTTTGCGCCTCCCTGGTTGGGCCAAGGCTTCTGCTTTATTTTAACGTGTGTCCCAATCACTTACACCTCGCCTTGTAGCCTGTCTCGGACCTGCGAGCTTAACCCCTCCAGTACATGTTGGTAGGATAAATAACAAATTAAGGTATTTTCGAGAATTTTTTATTGATATCAGTTATTTGGGAGTTTATATTCTTCCCCCGTCGCATCTCTCTGTAAAAGTGCTGTTATGTCGCTGAACATTTCCAAATCGCGTTTCCTCTGTGGAGTCCCTGTCGCCAGAGACAGACTGGAAGGTTGTTTGGTCCTAGGTCAGCCTGCCTATTATCTGATGGAAGTGGCGTCCTCATAGTACGAAGTCGTTCATAACCTTGTCCCCATCAAAGTCCGACTTTTTCGCATTGGTCTTAGTGAGAGAGACAGATGCAGTCGTTCCCATGAAATGGATTCATTATGTCTTTGGTTGCCCGCGCACACAGAGAAATTGGAGTTGGCTCCGCCGTCAGTTGGCCTTTCTTGCCAGGACGATGGAAGTGGGAATCTCCGGTGAGATTCTCCTGCGCGTCCATTCAGCTATCTAAAAATGGTTCAAATGGGTCTTAGCACTATGGGACTTAACATCTGAGGTCATCAGACTGAAGCGCCTAGAACCGCTCGGTTACACATGCCGGCTCAGCCATGTATCCCAGCACAAAGAACATTACAGTTATGTGGCTTGTCAGGCATTGTGTTCACTACGTGGTGGGGAGCGGGTATGACCCGGACCCTTGCGCTTTTTACCAGTATATGCTTACGGCTCTTTCGACGTGACAAAGGATACCACGCTATGTTGCGCTTTTTGCAAATATGCTGTATCTCGTATTTAATCGTCAGGGTGTTAGATGATGTGTAGAACCCCTTTTGTGTAGAATGTTCCATTGCTGTTACCCTGTTTCTGGAAAAAAAAAATCGTAGTGATTTAACTGTTACACGTGGTATTCTAGTGACGGTCCCTTTTCAGGAGTACCGTTACACAGTTTGTTTCATTTTCGTGGCCCCGTTTGACTTGTCTTTTTAATAAAATAATAAACAAAAAACTTCTGCAGGTAAGGACTGGGAATGATTTTTTTTCGTTTTTCAGTGGCAAAATCATGTAGGATTAACTACTATTTTGTTTCTTCCTTTTTCAAGTAGAACTTCATGAGTTTTCGAAGAAAAAAAATAAGTAAATAAAAATAAAAGGGCCAGTACGATGTGAGTGACCAGCACAGTGACAGGAGTCGGTAAGGGGGGTGGGGCGGGGAGGGGGTCGACGCCTCGCTATTCGACACGTACTGCCCACCTTGTCTCCACCCAGCCTGAAGCTGACTGTGTCTGTTCTCTCCTGCAGAAATAAAAACAAATCTGAGTACACTGCTGGGAAATCAAATCCACATTCACCGTGTAGCTATAGTTTGAATCCTCGGCAGTTTCCTGTTTTACTTTTCAGACGTCCGTTCCCTAGTGCTCATCGTCTATAGGCAGGACATCAATTTGTCACGTGACAATAGGGTCTCACGTGACAGCGGGATCCATTAAACTGCTTGCATGTGTCTACTAAGTGCGGAGTGTACAACCGTAACTGGTCGTGTCAGGTGCATATAGGGCGGTTTCCCGTTGAAGTACAGAAACGATGCGTACGTGGATATGTTTTTGGGGCTTGGTGCATCCACGACCAAGCTGCTGCTGCTGCTGCTGTTGTGCGTATGCCGCACGGTCACGGTACCCTCAAAGGCTCCATCCCAATAACATCGTTTTCGTCACCTGGAGCAACAACTTCGTGAAACCGGTAATCCTTGTCCACAAGCAATGGACAGAGGTCGTCCAAGGAAAAGACGTACTTCACAAACAGAGTACGCGATGCTTGAAGCCCTTCACCAATCACGTCGACTAAATACCCATGATATTGCAAGGCAGTTCCAGATACCTCAAAGACTACTTTCTGAAATGTTGTGCAATGAAAAACTACATTCGTATCATTCACGTTAGCTCAACACCAGTGGCCAGAAGACCGTATTCGACAAGTACAGTTTTGTGAATGGCTATTGCACCAAGTGGAAGATAATGAACATTTTGTAAATAACGTGATATGGACTGACGAATCTAGCTTCACTCGTGAATATGTTTTCAACATCCACAACAGCAATTATTGGTCGAAATGCAACCCGCATGCCACCCGTGAATGTGGCTTTCAGGCAAGCTTTAGCATAAACATGCGGGCTGGAATCGCTGGAGGCATGCTTTTAGGCCCTTACCTGTTGTCATAAAAGTTGAATGCGCCTCTGTATAGTACGTTTCCTTGCAGTACTTTGCCTGAAGCATTGTAAATTGTTCAACATGGTGTTTGGCGATGCCTTGATTTCAGCATGATGGTGCACCGCCACAAGTTGGAATGAATGTACACTCCATTTAAATAAAGCGCGTCTAGGGGAAATGTATTGGTCGTAAGTAGTAGGAAAACCTTCGTAAGACCCCACTCTGCATTGTTGCCAAATTTATTGAAGATGGTGGATCTAAGATGGCGGCGATAGATGTGCAACATCGCAATGTCATGCCAGGAAGTTCAAATTTTGGTGGGGAAAAAAGGGCATTTGGACTACCTCCACTAACCTACGAAAATGGCAGGAAAGAAGGTCACTTGGGCTACTTTCACTAACCTAAGTCATCCGACCGCCGCCTCTTCCTTGGAAGTGGTGGGAAAAGGACTCAGCCTGTGCTGGGCTGGGCGCTGTCGTCCCATGGTGGCCAGGGGGAAAATGGCGGGAAAAGTACTCAGTCTGTGTCCAGCAGCTGGAGAGAGGGAGGAGTGTACTTTATTTATTTTGGAACAATTTATTTAGGGATGGATTTCACCTAGTTTATTTATTACAACGATACAAAACACTCGCTCTGACGTGCTTTGGGTGACAATACTCATCCTACAGACCTGCAAACTACTCGTAAATTACGGAAATAGTGCAGTGCACTGGTGTACAGACACGCAAACAACCTGTACATTACCGAAATAATGCATTGCACACCCTACAGACCTGCAAATTACTCGTAGTTCACTGAAATAATTCATGCAAAACGCTCTGCAGACATGTCCACTAATTGTAAACTGTCAAAATAATGCTCTGCATTGCGCAGCCCACAGACACGCAAATTACTCTTAAATCACCGAAATAATGCATTGCACAGTCTCAAGACACGAAAACAACTCGTAAATTGTCAAAATAATGCGTGTAAAACGATCTGCAGACACGCTTGCTAATTGTAAACTGTCAAAATAATGCATTTCACAGCCTACAGACCTGCAAAATATTCGTAAATCAGCGAAATACACAATACATTTATGTACAGACAGCCGGCCGGAGTGGCCGAGCGGTTCTAGGCGCTACAGTCTGGAACCGCGCGACCGCCACGGTCGCAGGTTCGAATCCTGCCTCGGGCATGGATGTGTGTGATGTCCTTAGGTTAGTTAGGTTTAAGTAGTTCTAAGTTCTAGGGGACTGATGACCTTAGCAGTTAAGTCCCATTGTGCTCAGAGGCATTTGAACCATTTTGATGTGCAGACACGAAAACAACTCATAAATTGTCAAAATAATGCATGTAAAATGGTATGCAAACACGCTCACTAATTTGAATCTGTCGAAATAATTAATTGCACAGCCCACAGACATGTTCACAAAATAAAGCAACAGACAAGAAAACAACTCTAATTGACAAAAAATAATGCATGTGTAACACTATGCAAACACGCTCACACTGCTTAAACAGCTGAAAATGATGCATTGCACAAACACACATAGCACGTAAAAACGCTTTCACACTACCGTCAACGACAACGTATCAGCCCCAAGGTACGCACGCCGGGCGGTGCGCTCACGTCGGTCCAATATGAGAGACGCCTCTGGGCCTCCCGCACGTGCTTACCATGGCTGGTGCAATGCCTGTCTACGTGTGCTCCAGCGAACACCTAGTTGCCGAGCAACTCACCTTCGTAGGTGCAGATAAAAGGTTGTCAGTGTTATACTGATGCCACAGGTCGATCTATAGAAATCTGTTGTAATAGGATAGCACAGGGTGCATTGTCCCTAGTGATCCTAATGGGACATGTGAGATGCGTCTAGCTGTGCACGTGTTTACTATGGCTGATGCATAGCTTTAAGTCCAGCATCAAGGGAGAGATGTCTGGCTAGCTACTCATCTATATGGCTATTCTGATGTCAGATGTCCATGTAAATAAGAGCCAGGACTACCTCTCGGAAATAGCAAAGTGCCACAGAAATAGCTAACGGTCACTTTTGTAGGAGCTTTTGTGATCCCTCAGCGTACCTGCATGGAAATTCTTGCCCTAACAGGAGCTGTTTACGAAAATAGCACATAATAACACTGAATTCATTCCTCCTGATGGTGCTAACAAGACATTCCATGCTACCCTTCCTGGACATCGTAATGTCCTGCTTTCAACGTGCATCTCGGAAATGGTAAACATTGTCACTTATGTAGAGGCTCCTGCATCCCAGCATAAAGGATGTCTTGTAAATGAATGGAGCATACTGATTGGCTCTTACGAGACTTTCATCAACAAAACTATTTTGTACAAATCACCATACTGCACTGACAGCTAAACCATGCAAGTATGGTCTACAGATCGTCAAATATGGGAAGACACTTGCTCAGTTACAATTCTCTGCCCCTGAGGATGGAAGCTTGAATATTACAGTGTGAAACCGATCTCCAACCCAGCAATATATCACCGTGTACTGCAAATGTGGAATATGTGGGTGGAAGCGACTGGATGTAATCGACTAGTGCTATACTATGCCACCCGATGACAAAATAGTGCATTTGCGCTAGATATTGGCAGCTGTACAACATTTACAAGCAATTTTAGAACAGAGACCGAGAGGTGATGTCATGATTGCATGGGTAGAACTGACATAAAATCGATAGAATTGCGAAAAATGATGGAAAATACATATGAATTGAGGGAATATACACCGAAATGCGGGGAAATTGAGGAAGTACTTGAGTGCCTTCTGGCTGGCGCAGAACAATTTGTACATGGGAACAAGTATGCTACTGCAAGAGGAATCCGAGAAAACATCGACATGGAAGTGAAGAGAACCAGGGAAACAGTCACTTTTTTCCGTCGAGGCAGCATTCTACTGTATGCCTATTGAGGTAACAGTGATACACGCAAGTTGACTATTGGATTTGATGCTTTTCAGGAAAACAGAGACCTATCTGCCTCTAAACTTACATGCATCTGCATTAAAGAATAACAGAGAAGGGATGGAATGATCGATTGAGATGGAGCTCTAACGATGTATGATTTAATGGCAGACTGATTATGCATTCTAGAGAGGGAGATGTTGCTGACAGTCATTTGACCATTTTTTCCGCTGTTCTGCCAGGATGCATCATTTGTGTGACCTAGCCTGTGTTCGACTCGTATACAAACATGTGTTCTGTATGTGACTTAGAGCACTGTCTACTTGCAATGGTTAACAGCAAACGTCTCGGTCACCAGAGGACTACCATGTCATGTGTGATGAAACGTGACCATGCTGTATCGGCACATTCCTCTAAATGAACGAAGATTTATGTGATGTACTCCATTCCACTGTGGCACCTTGGGTATAAAATCGTGACTTCAGTTACATAACTGAGATTATTCTAAGTTAGTAATAGGTGTTTGTGAGACACTGCAATCCCTGTGTATACATCTGTTTGACAGATGTGCTGTTTACAGAGTTAGTGGCAGAATGATGTGTAGTTTCACAAGTCAGACACCGCTGCTATGCGTTTATCTTTCTCGTTGTAGGAGGCATTCTCCATTACCATCGATCATTTTATATAGGACTGATGCAGGCATATTATAATTTCAGAGCTGTGATCGGATGTGAACAGTGGACGCTATTCATCTCTGGAAAGCTATATTGTGCATGTATCACGCAGAGCCGATGTTTTAGGGAAGTAGTTTCTTCATTGTACGGTTTGTTACCATAGTTCATCGTAGAGAAACCTGCAAGAAGGATGTATGTCATGTGCTGGAAGAAGATTTCTTACATTGGAATATTAACAGCACTGCATTCCACATAACTAATAGGTCCGAAACTGAAGCAATCTAACATAGCCAGCTTTAAGTGCGGAATCGTGTAGCCTTAGGAGTGCATGTGTTTATGTTCTCTTTTACCAATAGCCTCCTGGTACTGATCCCAGACACTAGAACTATACTTTAGAATTGATAGCGTAGTTGCTTCGAACTCCATCCGTCTGGAGTTCCATCATGCATAAAAACCACCTACTTCTTGTTCTTCTTAACTTTCGGCTATTACATCACAACACTTCCAAATCTACTACCGTACACCGGGCGCATCTGGAGAAATCTTGTGCACTTCGATGGGTGCAGACTCGGCAAGCTTCATTCATTCACGAGATGCTGAATGTAGTGGTCTGCTCCTGGTCAGCTGCAGATTAAATCGGTAACAGTGCTACAGGGCAGGTTGGTCAAAGACTGTGCAATGGGATCTTTCAGTCTCGAAGTATATCCTAAGACTATTAGAATAGCCTGTGACTCCCATCCATATAGAGACAGATCATAAATGACACACTATGCTCAAGGTGTTAGAAATATGTAGATCGCTAACTGGTATACTTTGATGATGTATATGTTCAATAATTAACAATGAATGGATGTACGGCACAGTAATCTATCTACATTCGCAATGGTACTCCTGAAGTAGAGGAGGGACAGTTGGGAAGCATGCTGTCGCATCACTGGTCAGTGTTGAAATTACTGTAAAATTGCAAAAATTGTTCACACTATCGACTGTGATGCTTATCATTACAGTATATTGACAGTCTCTTTTCTATACCTTCTATCCACTGGTACGCTGTTGATTACCACGTAATGATTGACTGACATCGCTTGTTTGAAATGGAGAAAGAGACTTGGTGGAGGGGCAACACCTTCTGGGGGAGGGGGAGGGGGTGGCAGCTAGCACTGAAACAGTGTCACGTACATGACTGCATTATGAGGAATCAATCGAAACAGAACACAGAGTCATCAGCTATCCCATAACTGTGACAGGTGAGTTTAAGTGTAGAGGTCGTGAATCACCTTTGGAGAGCAGTTTGGAAACGCTCCACAACGCCGCAAAACTCTTCCAGTTTCCTTATGTTGTAACTATCTTTTATTTAATGTCATCCAGTGTGTGTGGTGTGTTATGGCAGCAGCAGTAACAACATGATTTACACTGTGCGACGTCTAGTTTTCTGTGAGAAGCAATGGATCAGACTGTGTTACTGTCACGTTAGAACCTGACACAGACCTCGAAGTTGTGGAGGAAAAATCAAAATGTATGGCAGTGTACAAAGCATGTTACAGCAGAAAAAAAAGTTTCAAACAACGACACAGGGTCACAGGGAGCATCTCTTGCGACTTATAGTGTAGTTTGTGGGTTACAACCATCCTCCTACACTACAGGTGATACCAGTTTAAACTGGTCTGTGGAATGGATCAATACCTGTATATTTAATAGGATCATCACATGTGCTTGATGCCAGCATGCAGACAGTATTTGTTTTCCATACATGGGAGGAGAGAGACGTGGTAAAAACTTATTGAGTTCTCTATCAGATGAAGTTAGTGGAGCTTCTATAGTTAGTAATTTTTCTCTGTTGGATGGTACAGAATAACAATGATAGAATGTTAGGGTGATAAACGTGAATGGGCTCTGAGGGACATGGATCTGCTTCAGACTGCCATACGTGTATGTAGTTTGGGGACGTACTACAATGCAGTAGCAAAATCTTCATCCTTCTCTCAGTTCCCATACTGTCTTTTATACTACCTCGTGTTGCAGCAGCATGCTTTATTTGGTGCTGACCTTACACATTGTACACTTTTGGCGGAGCTAAGACAACATCTTCCCATTTCCACGAAATGGTCACATAGGTAAGAAAAGTGGTCCACTACGCTTTCAAATACCTAGTTCCAACTACTGTTCAAGGTCATCCGTTTTTTGGATGGAGGAGTGGCTGATTGGATGTCCTTGAAAAGTAGTTGAAACTAGATAGTTGAAAGTGTAGTACACCCTTTTCTTACCTATATGGAGTCTAACACCTGACTGAATAAAGGGTTCTTATTGGTTCCTGCCATCTCTCCCCCAGACCGCCATGGAACAACAGCGCCCTCTGGTGGCAGTACTGTGTAGTAGGTCAGTTGAACTCTGGACGACATGGTGAACGCACTGGATGGAGCTACTGCCTCAAATTGTTTAAATGAACACTGTATGCAAAGTAAAGACTTACATCCATCCTATCCAGCAGCCCAGCATAGGCTGATTCCTTTTCCACCCCAATTCCAAGGAAGAAGTGGTGGTCGGATGACTTAGGTTAGTGGAGGAATCCCAAGTGACCTTTTTCCCGCCAAAGTTTGAACTTCCCGCCATTTTCTGGGGGAGGGGAGGGAAGGGGTTAGGTTAGTGGAGGTAGCTCTGACCTATTTTCCCACCGCCATTGCAACGTTGCCATATCTATCGCTGTCATCTTAGATCCGCCATCTTGAATAAATTTGGCAACAATGCAGAGTGGGGCCATATGAAGGTTGTCCTTCTACTGTCATAGAGGTCGAATGTTCTGGACTGGACGTTCCTGGCACCTTAATCCATTAGATTTTTATTTGTGGGAACACTTAAAGAACAAGTTTATACACTCCTGGAAATGGAAAAAAGAACACATTGACACCGGTGTGTCAGACCCACCATACTTGCTCCGGACACTGCGAGAGGGCTGTACAAGCAATGATCACACGCACGGCACAGTGGACACACCAGGAACCGCGGTGTTGGCCGTCGAATGGCGCTAGCTGCGCAGCATTTGTGCACCGCCGCCGTCAGTGTGAGCCAGTTTGCCGTGGCATACGGAGCTCCATCGCAGTCTTTAACACTGGTAGCATGCCGCGACAGCGTGGACGTGAACCGTATGTGCAGTTGACGGACTTTGAGCGAGGGCGTATAGTGGGCATGCGGGAGGCCGGGTGGACGTGCCGCCGAATTGCTCAACACGTGGGGCGTGAGGTCTCCACAGTACATCGATGTTGTCGCCAGTGGTCGGCGGAAGGTGCACGTGCCCGTCGACCTGCGACCGGACCGCAGCGACGCACGGATGCACGCCAAGACCGTAGGATCCTACGCAGTGCCGTAGGGGACCGCACCGCCACTTCCCAGCAAATTAGGGACGCTGTTGGTCCTGGGGTATCGGCAGGACCATTCGCAACCGTCTCCATGAAGCTGGGCTACGGTCCCGCACACCGTTAGGCCGTCTTCCGCTCACGCCCCAACATCGTGCAGCCCGCCTCCAGTGGTGTCGCGACAGGCGTGAATGGAGGGACGAATGGAGACGTGTCGTCTTCAGCGATGAGAGTCGCTTCTGCCTTGGTGCCAATGATGGTCGTATGCGTGTTTGGCGCCGTGCAGGTGAGCGCCACAATCAGGACTGCATACGGCCGAGGCACACAGGGCCAACACCCGGCATCATGGTGTGCGGAGCGATCTCCTACACTGGCCGTACACCACTGGTGATCGTCGAGGGGACACTGAATAGTCCACGGTACATCCAAACCGTCATCGAACCCATCGTTCTACCATTCCTAGGCCGGCAAGGGAACTTGCTGTTCCGACAGGACAATGCACGTCCGCATGTATCCCGTGCCACCCAACGTGCTCTAGAAGGTGTAAGTCAACTACCATGGCCAGCAAGATCTCCGGATCTGTCCCCCATTGAGCATGTTTGGGACTGGATGAAGCGTCGTCTCGCGCGGTCTGCACGTCCAGCACGAACGCTGGTCCAACTGAGGCGCCAGGTGGAAATGGCATGGCAAGCCGTTCTACAGGACTACATCCAGCATCTCTACGATCGTCTCCATGGGAGAATAGCAGCCCGCATTGCTGCGAAAGGTGGATATACACTGTACCAGTGCCGACATTGTGCATGCTCTGTTGCCTGTGTCTATGTGCCTGTGGTTCTGTCAGTGTGATCATGTGATGTATCTGACCCCAGGAATGTGTCAATAAAGTTTCCCCTTCCTGGGACAATGAATTCACGGTGTTCTTATTTCAATTTCCAGGAGTGTAGTACCCCACCTATGGATGAACACGACCTAATAGCTCTCGTGCAGTGGTGAATGCAGTTGTGTTGTAAAGGGTCCAGCGAATATCGAAGTGTTTGCAAATGCAAGGTAGTCACTTTGAACATTTTCTCTAAAGTGATCGTTGCTCATATGTGTACATACTGGCTCTGTGAAGATAAGCCTGGACGTCAAACGTACTGAACGGAATTATTGTGAGTAGCACAAAGTGCAATCTTCCGTAGCCTACCTCTTGTGCTTTTTGTACCTCATTGGATACAGACGATGTTACTATAGCCATTATTACTTTCTAATGGTCTTATTTGTGTCATGGTTCATGTTGTGTCTTAATGTCAAATACACAAGATACTGCATTGTGCAGGAGTAAATCGAATACAGTTTGATGCTGAAACTGAGGAGAAAATTTCGACTTGAACGCGACTCGAACATCGGCGAGTCTGCATATTTGTTCTGTACGGCGTTGCCATGATACACTGATCTAATGGGACACCTCCAGCACAGTGCAGAGTTCATGCTGCCTGTTCTTGGTCATACTGCACGCAGTTACAGCGTTTTCAGAGACTCTTTTTTTAATAGCGTTTATGTTAAACCTCTTGGCGGTACTAGCTTTTGTTAGATACGCTTTTGTCTTGAATTTGTATGAGGAATCGCATGCTGACAACCAAGTGTTGCACTGTTCTCGTCCCCCTGTATAAACACTAGCGTCATAATTTTAAGCTGGGTGTACTTTCTTGTGTCCAAGAACGAGTTGCTATGAATAGTATAAGCTTCCATCGTCAGCTTCTTTTCATACAGCGGAAGTAGTGCCAGTCACGAAAGCCATGAAGTACTTTTGAACTTAGAACGGCGAATAGATTTTGATCATTTATGATTCAAAAAGCGTTCTCAGTCCCATGAAGAGCAGGAATTGGGGAAAACACGGCAATGGACTTGTTCTCGACATAGCCCATGAAGTACCGGAACGCTCTCGAAGAAGCAAACATGCTTTGGATAGAAGATCACAAAGGCGTTTTCTAAAAGGAAACAGGAGACCATACGGGCAATCAAGCTACATCATCCAGCGCTTAACTGATATATACGCGTAGTTTATTTCACAATCTTCTTACATCAAGTAAAAATGGAAGTTATGTCCCAGAGGGAAGAAGAATGAGAAAAAACAAATTTAAACAAGAGAAAATAGTACTGATGGGTTCAACCGCACATACGTCGCTTATCTTTGTTTCGAAACTTGTCAGCAGACAGCAGAGGTGTCTCTACAATCACTCGGATGAAATTATAAAAACGGAAGCTTTCTTCCTCATTTGTAACGCCTACAATTAAGAAATTCACGATCTTTTGGTTACAACTCCATATTTAAGATATTAATCATTTAACCTTCGCTTGTTAGAAGTTCCAGCAACGTAGAGAGAAATATTGCTCGCAGAACTGAGAAAGCTCAATGTACTATTACCTACAACCATTTCTTGTCTTTTACCACAGAATAATAAGGCAGTTCTTAAATGTCTATTTGTTTTAGTTGACATAACTTTTTGTATTTCAAAGAACAGTGACTATACAAAACTGTTTGCAAATATATTGTAAAGAAAAATTTAGTTCTTACTTTTAAATTTAATTGTGCATTTACTTCTGCTTTTCTTCTGCTAATGTGAAGAAATATCGTTTGGTTATTTTTAAGTAATACGAGAATTTGTGTGTTTAAAAATCATTTTTTTTATAATTATTGACGGCTGATTAGTATAACTGTTAAATGTAAAACTGGGTGATATCTGATGGCTAAATAATGACCCACACTGAAGGCTAAGTAAATATACCAAAGTGACAAGGATCATGGGATAGGGATATACACTTACACAGGTGACGGTAGAATGGCACATACAAGACATAAAAGAGCTGTGCATTAGGTGAGATGTCATTTGCACTCCGGTGATTCATGTGAATAGGTTTCCATTATGATTATGAACTACCGACGGGAATTAAAAGACTCTTAACGCAGAACGGTAGCTGCAGCTAGATGCATAGGACATCCCATTTCGGAAATCGTTAGGGAATTCAATACTGAGAGATCCACACTGTCAAAAGTGTGCCGAAAAAACAAACTTCAGGCATTATCTCTCACCACCGACAACGCAGTGGCTGACAGCCTTCACTTAGCGACCGAAAGCAATGGTGTTGCGTAAAGTTGTCAGTGCTAACAGAAAAGCGGCACTGATTGAAGTAACCGTGGAAATCGATGTGGCACGTGTGACGTAGCAAAACAATGCAAGATAATGCATTATCAAGCAAGATAATACCCGCCCGCACTCGGCGAAAGTTTCTACTGCTTGTTTTCGTGCTTGCCGAACCGTACCTTGGTCAGTAAGATTCCCGGATCTCGCCACAGTTGAGAACGTTTGGTGCATTATGGGCAGGACCCTCCAACCAGTTCGAGATTTCGACGATCTAAAGCACCAATTGGACAGAACTAGGTGCGATATCCTTCAGGACATCCAACAATCATCAATCAATGCCAAGTGGAATAACTGTTTTCTTCAGGGCCAAAGGTGGACCAATGCTTTATTGACTTGCTCAATTTATGAAACACTTTCTCTTGAATAAATCATCCAGTTTTCCTGGAATTGTAATCATTAGTTTTTGTGTATATCACATCGACCAATTTCCGCCTCATTCGGATAATTCGTTTATGGTGCCTCGTTGGTGGTGTTTATTTTTTCATTTTTTTCTTTTTTTTCTTATGATGTTCTTGATTGTCCTATCGCAATAAAGTGTAACTTACTTTTTGAAGTCCTCTCGTAATTTTATCACATTTCTTGGATGGTATCTACTCCCTAGTATAAATTTCATTGATCTAAATGGATACTTTCACTGAAGAATAAGTGCGTTTTGACATAAAAACCACACTGCTAGACTCATATTTCCACGTTGCCCTGTTATATGATCAGTGGGGAAACCATCATCAGAGCACATTTCCAGAGAAGAACTGAATGACGCTGCAAGGTTTGGGAGGGTCCGAAAAAAGAAAAAATGGAAGTGCTACAAAATCAGCGCGATCAAGACTGCAGTAAAATCATTTCCTGGATTACGAAGGACGAATTAATTAAACAATTCAACAAAAACTTCGAAGACAATTAAGAATACTAAACGTGATAAATAATATTCCACAATTAACTGATCACGAGGCAAACCGAGAAATATAAACAACATAAAGGAAGAGTTACAAAATAAAAGTACTTTAGCTTCAGTCAGATTTATTTTCCAGTATTTATTGGCATCACATGAACTTACTCCTCGATCCTCATAATGGGAGCCAATAGGCGTCTGTCAATCTGAAGCGAGCTCCGATGCTGAAAATGTTTCGTACAACTGGGCCTCTTCTGTCGAAGCAGGTAGTAGATTACTGAGATGGCGTGGAGGAGAGGGGGGAGAAATTAGGTAAGAGACAAAACACTTTCCGTTGCGCATTCTAAGACTTATATTGAAATGACTGAGGGTAGTATCGAATCAATAGGGGCATGAACTGCGATATGGAATTCCAAGTCACACTGTTGCTTATCATTCCAAATTACAGAGCCGATGCGAGAAACTGTGGCATTTTCTACTGGGAGTGCTTTAGTTCAGATGTGCTGAAGGAGAAAGGTCAGAGTTTAACGTCCCGCCAACATAGGGGTTGCTAGTAGCGGCCGCGTAAGGGTAGAGGTTGAAATAAGCAGTTGCCTCATTGAATAAAGCACCTGACACGCTCTAGCGGTGTCATCAAAAAAATCTGGACAGCACCACAGGGATTCGATCACGCTGCTCTAGAGTACGATGCCAAAGTTGAAGATCAGTGACACTGATATTACTGACAGAGATACTGAGAAACAGCTGAAACCCCTAAAATTAAACAAGCATTCAGTTCTCAGCGGTATTCATGTCAGAGTCGATACAGAATCTGCACATCAGTTAACTCCTATTACAACCACAAAATATCGTACTTCCCTTCAACAAAAAACTGTTCCCGCAAACTGGAAAAAATCGCAGTTCACACCGGATACGATAGGGAACAGAACTGATCCACAAAATCACTGGCCAAACTCATTGACGTCCACATAGAATAAACTACTGTTTGGAAAAAAGTGTATCACCAAGACCGAGAGATGAGACTACAATGAAATTTATTCCATCAATTAGGAACATGACACTACCCAAATGATTAGCATTACATACCTGTATATACACCGTGACTGTAGAAATTGACCTCAAAGTTGCGCCAGTTGACGACCGACAATATCGCAGACATTTTCAATGTCAATAAACTTTACCAAAAGCCGTACACTTTAAGATGTTCTATTTTATTTCATTATATTGCTGTCACGTCTTCGTATGAAGCATCTGCACAACGATTGGAATTCACGGCATCCAGTTTTATGGGGCTATACGATAAGTTCGTTGATTTGAAAAAAAGCGTTGAGATCCTGAAGATGGCAAACTGAACTGCCGAAACTGGTTGCTTTCAGCATAAAATATCTTAATGTGTACAGCTCTTGGTAAAATTTGTTGACATTGAAAAGTACATACCAGCTGATGTCCCTTGGTCGTAATGCACCAACAGAGATATCCCAGACATGTTCGATGGGAGACATGTCAGACGAACGGGCTGGCTATGGATGTCAAAGAAGGCTTGCACATTCTTCGCCACATATAGCTCGGCATTGCCCTGCTGAGATATGGCGTGTGGAATGGCCTGCAGGAGGGTCAGTGACTCGGGCGTTAAGACCTCTCTGGTGTAACGGTAGCTGTTCAGACTGCCCTCAAGGCGTAGGAAGCGAAATCGCGTGTTATAGGCAATGGCGCCCCAACATGGCAGCCCAACAACACAATCTGCCCGATTGCCTTCGCCACCGAGGCGTCGAAGGCGTATACGCCCGTCACTGTAGGGCAAGCTGAAGCGGTTCTCGACCGAAAACACTACATTTGACCACTTTGCCCGCCAGCGTCAACTTTCACGTGCCCATCGCAGTCTGCAGTATTGGAGGATTCTGGTCAGTGCAAGCCGACACAATGGCATGCATCCAACCAGTCCAGCCGTCAGATGTCTGCGTTGACAGTTCGACGCCATCATGTCCACACCCGTTGCAGTGCTCCAACAACAGTGTGGACGACACTGTTCTGTCCGATACGGCGGACAAGATGGCGGTCATGTTGTATGTTACGGTGGACTAAATGGCTGTCAAAATGGTTCAAATGGCTCTGAGCACTATGGGACATAACAGCTACGGTCATCAGTCCCCTAGAACTTAGAGCTACTTAAACCTAACTAACCTAAGGACAGCACACAACACCCAGCCATCACGAGGCAGAGAAAATCCCTGACCCCGCCGGGAATCGAACCCGGGAACCCGGGCGTGGGAAGCGAGAACGCTACCGCACGACCACGAGATACGGGCAAATGGCTGTCATCTCGCGCTGTGGTCACATTGTGTCGGGAGTACCGTGTCGGCGCTGTGTACGGCCCTCTTCTCTCCACTGGTTCCACATACGCTTCACTGTTGAAGCAGCGTGTACTGTACGAGCCGCAGTGACACGGAAGTACAAAAAAATGGTTCAAATCGCTCTGAGCACTATGGGACTTAACTTCTGAGGTCATGAGTCCCCTAGAATCAGAACCACTTAAATCTAACTAACCTAAGGACATCACACACATCCATGCCCGAGGTAGGATTCGAACCTGCGACCGTAGCGGTTGCGCGGTTCCAGACTGTAGTTCCCAGAACCGCTCGGCCACATCGGCCGGCCAAAAACTGGTAACTTGTTTTAAACGTATAGAAATATAAAATTATGCAATTCACAAAACGAAAAAAAGTAGTTGAACCCTGCGTGGCTCGTTTTCGTGCCATCTCTTATTTAACATCCCCTCTGACTGACAAGTTATTTTAAATGTTGTCGGAGTACTGGCTCTGAGGAGTCTGTCGGTTGGCGTGTAGGGAGGAATTCTCGGCGGGGCGTAGTTTGGCCGGGGCCCGCTGGCGGTCTCTACGCGATGTCTGAGTGTGTGGCGCTGTTCCCATTGCTACGAAATCCGTGGCTCACCGACCCTGAACATGAAAGTTGAATTTTGATTTAACCTACCAGCAAGTCAAGACTGTTCACATTGTGTTGTTTGGAGTTCGTTGTCGGCTGTTGAGATATTCCCGCGAGCAACAACGTTGTTTTCAAGTTGGAAAATTCTAGCCACCCTCCGGTGGAGTTTCACTGTATTTGGTTATTTGAACTGAAGTGCACCAGCGGAATTTTCTGCCTTGTGGCCGTTAACGTTCCGGTTACCTGCCCTGTCCGTTGACGTAAATTTCAGGCAGTGTAGTTTCCTCATCGTGTTGTTGGTGTCCAGTACGGTGTGTAGTTTTACAACTCAGTGTATGATTGGTTGTTCCGTTGAACTCCCTATTGTGCCCTGGTCGGGTGAAGTGGAAGTTATCTTGTCGGTGGGTCCACTGACTGTCGGTCTTTTGGGTTGTCTTCGGATCGTGAATGGTTGGCCCGACTGCCTGTCTCACCTAAGAAAGCATTAGTGTTTGAATTCGAGGCTGACCCTCGAACATCTGGACGCCCTTGTGTGTACTGCCTTATTTCATTTTAATTGTTCTTTTTGTTGGTACTTGTATGGCTTCTAGCCGGTTTGGTGTTTTAAAGTAGAGTTGTTTTACTCTTAAGGCCTTCAGCCTAGTTTAAGATACTGTTTCACGTAAGCCCTTTGGCATTTTAAAATTTTTGAATTTTTAAGTCTTCGGCTTCAACCGATTTGAATTCAACTTGTTTACTTCAACCGAATGAATTTTTAAGTCTTCGGGGTTTAGCCGGCTTGAGTTTCAGTTGTTTGTTCTTACGCCTTCAGCCTAAATTAAAGAACTGTTTCGCGTGAGGACTTTGATACTTTTAAAAAAAGAATTAATGTTCTGGAGTTTTCCGATTTGAATTTAACTTCTTTACTTCAGCTGTTTTAAGATAAGGCTTGCCTTTTAAATTTCTGATTACGCTTGCGTTTTAAGTCATTGGCCTTCAGCCGTTTTTGAATTAATTAATTAAGTCCCAAAGATTAAGGATGTGTGTTTAAAAAAATTTTTGGGCTCTTGTAATGTTGGATCAAATAATAAAGTTGTATGTTCGAGTGTAACTGACAGCCCATTATTTTGGCCCCTTTCCACAATTTATTCTCTGTCCTGTCCTGCGGGTTAAGCAGGGCATTTGAGTAGTATCCTATGACTACATTGTCAATGATTCACAGCTATTCGCTCAACTCATACAAATTCCTTAGTGCGGATACCTAAAGGAACAAGAATTGGAATGATCACATAGGCTCATTCGTAGGCAAGGCGGGTGGCACAGAGTAGCCCTAGAAGTCTTAGCTACGCCGGTGTTTCTCACTCGCCGGTGCGGGGTGCAGCCACTATCGTTTTCGTTTTCCGTGGCTCCGCTGCCGAGTGCCAGCCTTGCCTTGACACCCTATTCTTCGGACGACACCATAACAGTGATGTAATTTCAAATCGCTGAATGAAAAAATTATCACTCAAATTGACAGATGATACGAACCTACCATAGAGCCTTGTTTGAGTCCATTCTGAGCTTTGCAGCTAGCACATGGGCCCATCATCTCTACCTCACATCACACAAAACCATAGTGCGACGCCGACAAAGAAGCATCCTTTAAAGAATGTCAGGGGCATTTGGGACGAAATCTATAGAGGTATTATGCGTCGTCCTGGGTGTATACACAACAGACATTACGGTACGTTTCGGAGCTGCAGCATACTGGATGAAAAAGGGTCGATAGGAAACAGTACAGGAAATTACAGGCCAAGAAATTATTGGCAAGAAACAGCTTAATGAATGGCGAAATGATACTTGGCAGACCGAATGGGACACAGACAAAGGACGCAGAGTACACAGACATTCTTTTCGAACATCCGAGAACGAATGAGAATGAAATATATAGATCCACTTTCTTACAGGGCATGTACCGTACCCACATCTCCATGGCGTTGGAGTAAGTAATACAGACATATACACACGTGAACAAATTGGCTCAGCGGAACACATCCGATTACACTGCGACATGTTTAGACACACACGACAATGGCATATGGCAAAAAATAAGACAGCTGGATGATTGGTTAGAACTAAACACCATCACAGACAAAATTTCATAAGCACTCCACACAGCATACAGACAGGTACGACCCCACATGAGACGGATAATAGAGACACACCCTACAAGACAAGGCAACACATGCAACGATTCCGACATCGCAGCTACTGGCTCTGGTGCCTCAACAAACTCAGAACAAGAAAACAAGGATACACAGAGCACTGTAAACGTAAATAATAGAACAATGGAAATATAAGTATGTCTAGAACATTTACCAACGATAGAAAATGTATAAGGATTGTAATTATAGGTAAGTAACACAAAAATAATTGCTAATTTTAATATCATTACGGCTTACACTACGGAAATACACTGAGCTAAAACTTCTAGGGGAGGCGAGGCACGACGAACTTCCAAGGTTGTTCGCCGCTCACATAAAAAGCCATGTCATTTCCAGTAATTATCCAAGAATGTCATACTGCTGTCAAAGGGCATCTAAGTTGAGAATTTCCTGTAACAGATCATTTTCCGTAATGCTTTACAGAAATTGCACTATAACAGTAAAATTAATATGAAAAATTTATACTAATTTATTATATATAATGAAAAATTGTAAATAATATATTAATAACATTTGTACTTAGATTTAAGCTAATTGCAGCTCTCTCTGGGAGCGGATCGAAGTTGTTCCGAGGCCCTCCCACCTGGAACAGCCAGGTAGTGGGACATCATCTACTGATAACCTCTGCTATCACCTGTTAGTGACTTCTTAAATAAACAAATTGTTACTGTTTTCTTTTCCTAAAAATTACGTTCATTTTATACCAGTATTAACTCATTATTGTTACTCTTGTTTTATCACTCAAAATAAATTTTGTCAGAAATATGGAAGCATGCATTATAACTTGACAAACTGTAAAATGTACGACCTGCTTTTTAAAATAGGCAGTAGGTTTTTAAATATGCAATAAAAGAAATGAAACAACATGATATACTTTACTAATGATATACTTGTATGGTTACTATTTAGGAATCAAATAATCTGCCTAAGGAACATTGAGTGGGTACTTATCAGTCGTTCGAGGTACATTGCATTTGCTGTCAGATTCAGTTTTAGGGGCATAATGCGTTCTCAGATTCAGTTTCAGTATTTTGGCCCCTATTGAATGAGTTTCTGTAGACGCCCATAGTTTCTACTAGTAGCCTTTCACGGCCTCGGTTGCGATAGTTATATCAGCACTTTGTATACAGCGAAGAATGCAGACAACTCGCTTAAAAAATGTATGCTCTTCACACAAGTGGAATCGGAGCTGAGCCATTTAAAAACCATACACACAATTACCGGAGAGAGCATGGGAATCCACTTCGGATTCACACAAGCGTTCATTATCTAGAAAAAATGTTTGGCAAAGTGCAACAGGGAAAGTTTCTCAGCGGGCGTCTGCACTGCACACTAAAAGCTTTAAACGAGAGGAAACAATGGAGCCTGCTGCACGAGTGGCGCCGAGAGTTTACTTACAGGGCAGGAGCCGTATCCAACAACGTAAATGAATAGATTTCTCTCATCAACTTATAAAGTATAACCAAACTGTGCATACGACAGCTAAATCATAGAAACATACAAAATGCAGCAAATAATGGTCCCAATTAAAATGTTTACTGAGTTCCTTGATAGATCGAGAAATAACACATCTTGATTGCTTATTAATTACTAACAACTTGCTTTTGTCAACATTATAATCCTAGGAGTTCTAACAGTTCTGTCTGGAATTTTAAAAAAATAAAAAGCTTTCCTAATGCCAAGGACTTTCCAGTTGTCACTTTTACAACAGCATCAGTGCTTCCATTTTGACTACTTGTACCACAACAGTATGGAACGCTGACTTTTTCCTTCATAACAGCTATTATCTCATGCTATTCTGGCGAATCTCTTAATCTCTTTCGCAGTTAATGGCCATCCGTATCAAATTTCTCGCAGGTAGTTTTAACAATCAAGAATTACATTTTGAGCTTCTCGGTTCTACTGCGTCGTACTCCAGTGTCCAATCAAATACAAAATCCATTATTTCCAGAATGATATTAAGAGACTGGAAAGAGTAAATATGTCTTGAAATCAATCGCCAAATATTTTCATGTTATAGGACAATGTACGTGTTCCACAATGAAACTCGACGGTGACAAACTCTTTAATCCAATCTAAGAAATAAAATAAGAATTGTACCATGAAGGAATTTATGCTGTAAGACAAAAAACAGACGTACTACGAAGGAATTACCCAAATGGGACGGAAATCGTTAGATGAGATTCACATGTACTGACGAAGAAATGATTAGAATTTCAGAAAAATTGGACGATTTGTTCAAGACAAAGAACTGCACAAACTGAGCATATCAAATTCGCATTGTTCTACCTCTGGGCTTGACAATAATTGACGTCCTCTTGAGAGAATCGTGGCAAATTCCATCAACTGGCGCGTTAGGTAGTCAAAATCTCCAGCGGGCTGGAGAGTCCTGCCCACAACGCTCCAAACGTTCTCATTTGGAGAGAGATCCGGGGACCTTACTGGCCAAGGGAGGACTTACCAAGCACGAAGACCAGCAATAGAAACTCTCGCTGCGTGCAGGCTGCCATAATCTTAGTGAAATATGAGCCCAGGCTGGCCTACCACGTATGGAAACGAAATGGGGCGTAGAACACCGTCGACGTACCGCTGTACTGTAAGGGTACGGCGGATGACAGACAAAGGGGGGTCGTTTTGAAACAAAATGACTCTCCAGACCATGACGCCTGGCTGTCAAGTGACAGTCAGGTTGGTATTCCACCGCTGTCCGTGGTGTTCCCAGACACCTCTTCGGCCTGGAGGCTCGCTGACTGAAGTAGAATTGTCTTCAGTGACGAGTCCAGTTTCGAATTACGTCTCGATGAGCAGTGAAGACGTTGTTAGCAGTAACAGCAGAACGGATCAGTCAGGAAAGCTCACTGACTTCAAATTTGTACCAGTCACTGGATGTAACAAGAGTAATAAATGCATCGGGAACACTTCAACCCTTCTAAAGTTGTTCGACGATCGGTGATATGACTCTGATGTCGAAACGCGAAACGTGAAAACCATAGCTAAACTACTATCAGGCAGACCTAATGTACTGACGGAGAGGGACCATCGAGCATTTCTGTAGTCGATGCTAACCGACTAATGCTAAAGAGCGACCCCACTGGACGGTGAATTGGTGGAAACAAGTGATTTGGGGTGATGAATCAGGTCATGCCGACAGAACGGTTTGGCTTTGGCGTATGCTTTGAGAACGTTAGTTGCTGTCATGTATTGTACCAAGAGCGAAGTACGGAGGAAGTGGCGTTACAGTATAGTGATGTTCTTTTTTTCTGTTTTTCGTTAGCGTATGGTTCCCTTTTTGCGCTTAAGCAAACACTAAGTGTGGAGGAACACATTTTACAGCATTCTGTACTGTACAGCAAAATGAATTGTATCAGCACGACAATACACCCTGTCATAAAGCATCAACTATAATGCAATGTTTTGAGGACATTTACCTCCCTGAAATGCACTGGCCTGCTCAAGAGTCCAGACCTCAACCCAGTGGAACTTTGCGATGAGTTCGAATGTCAGCTTCACTCCAGACCCCAGCGTCCATCTCTGGTTTCTGCTTTTGAGGACGAATGAGCTACCATTCCTCCACAGACATTCACACATCTCATCTAAAATATCCCCAGTAGAGTTCAAGCTGCCAAAGTTGAAGGGTGGACACACTACACATTAATATTTACTTATATATGTTCGTACGATTTTGGCCAGATACCGTATATTACAGCACAGATTTGCCTGTGGTCTGGAGACAGGAAGCGATCGTCAGGAGGAAAGGTCGGAGTTTAATAGCCTGTCAACGGGAAGACATTTGAAACCTGACGGGTAAGGCTTGGGGAGGAAACGATGATAAACTTTATTGGAAATTTTTACATGGCTTTACGTTGTACAGAAAGTCAGTGCCCTTTATTATTATATAATTTAATTGCATCAACTTAACAACTCATCATACATTTCATCAATTTCTTCATCATCTGCAGAGCTAGTTGGCATATAAACTTGTACTACTGTAGTAGGCGTGGGCTTCGTGTCTATCTTGGCCACAATAATGCGTTCACTATGCTGTTTGTAGTAGCTTACCCGCATTCCTATTTTTTTATTCATTATTAAACCTACTCCTGCATTACCCCTGCTTGATTTTGTATTTATAACCCTGTATTCACCTGACCAGAAGTCTTGTTCCTCCTGCCACCGAACTTCACTAATTCCCACTATATCTAACTTTAACCTATCCATTTCCCTTTTTAAAATTTCTAACCAACCTGCCCGATTAAGGGATCTGACATTCCACGCTCCGATCAGTAGAACGCCAGTTTTCTTTCTCCTGATAACGACGTCCTCCTGAGTAGTCCCCGCCCGGAGATCCGAATGGGGGACTATTTTACCTCCGGAATATTTTACCCAAGAGGACGCCATCATCATTTAATCGTACAGTAAAGCTGCATGCCCTCGGGAAAAATTACGGCTGTAGTTTCCCCTTGCTTTCAGCCGTTCGCAGTACCAGAACAGCAAGGCCATTTTGGTTAGTGTTACAAGGCCAGATCAGTCAATCATCCAGACTGTTGCGCCTGCAACTACTGAAAAGGCTGCTGCCCCTCTTCAGTAACCACACGTTTGTCTGGCCTCTCAACAGATACCCCTCCGTTGTGGTTGCACCTACGGTACGGCTATCTGTATCGTTTGAGGCACGCAAGCCTCCCCACCAACGGCAAGGTCCATGGTTCGTGGGAAATTATTCAGGTTGTGAAGGGAGACGAAAATTTAATAGTCATGGGTGACTGGAATTCGTCAGTAGGAAAAGGGAGAGAAGGAAACATAGTAGGTGAATATTGATTGGGGCTAAGAAATGAAAGAGGAAGCCGCCTGGTAGAATTTTGCGGAGAGCATAACTTAATCATAGCTAACACTTGGTTTAAGAATCATGAAAGAAGGTTGTATACATGGAAGAACCCTCGAGATACTAAAAGGTATCGGATAGATTATATAATGATAAGACAGAGATTTAGGAATCAGGTTTTAAATTGTAAGACCTTTCCAGGGGCAGATGTGGACTCTGACCACAATCTATTGGTTATGAACCGTAGATTAAAACTGAAGAAACTGCAAAAAGGTGGGAATTTAAGGAGATGGGACCTGGATAAACTGAAAGAACCAGAGACTGTACAGTGTTTCAGGGAGAGCATAAGGGAACAATTGACAGGAATGGGGGAAAGAAATACAGTAGAAGAAGAATGGGTAGCTTTGAGGGATGAAATAGTGAAGGCAGCAGAGTATCAAATAGGTAAAAAGACGAGGGCAAGTAGAAACCCTTGGGTAACAGAATAAATATTGAATTTAACTGATGAAAGGAGAAAATATAAAAATGCAGTAAATGAAGCAGGCAAAAAGGAATACAAACGTCTCAAAAATGAGATCGACAGGAAGTGCAAAATGGCTAAGCAGGGATGGCTAGAGGACAAATGTAAGGCTGTAGAGGATTATCCCACTAGGGATAAGATAGACACTGCCTACAGGAAAATTAAAGAGATCATTGGCGAAAGGAGAACCACTTGCATGAATATTAAGAGCGAAAACCCAGTTCTAAACAAAGAAGGGAAAGCAGAAAGGTGGAAGGAGTATATAGAGGGCCTATACAAGGGCGATGTACTTGAGGACAATATTATGGAAGTGGAAGAGGATGTAGATGAAGATGAAATGGGAGATATGATATTGCATGAAGAGTTTGACACAGCACTGAAAGACCTGAGTCGAAACAAGGCCCCCGGAGTAGACAACATTTCGTTAAAACTACTGACAACCTTGGGAGAACCAGTCCTGACAAAACTCTACCATCTGGTGAGCAAGATGTATGAGACAGGCGAAATATCCTCAGACTTCAAGAAGAATATAATAATCCCAATCCCAAAGAAAGCAGGTGTTGACAGGTGTGAAAATTACCGGACTATCAGTTTAATACGTCACAGCTTCAAAATAGTAACGCGAATTCCTTACACACGAATGGAAAAAGTGATAGAAGCCGACGTCGGGGCAGATATGTTTGGATTCCGTAGAAATGTTGGAACACGTGAGGCAATACTGACCCTACGACTTATCTTAGAAGAAAGATTAAGGAAAGGCAAAACTACGTTTCTAGCATTTGTAGACTTAGAGAAAGCTTTTGACAATGTTGATTGGAATACTCTCTTTCAAATTCTGAAGGTGGCAGGGGTAAAATACAGAGAGCGAAAGGTTATTTACAATTTGTACAGAAAGCAGATGGCAGTCAGACGAGTCGAGGGGTATGAAAGGGAAGCAGTGGTTGGAAGGGAGTGAGACAGGGTTGTAGCCTATCCCCGATGTTATTCAATCTGTATATTGAGCAAGGAGTAAAGGAAACAAAAGAAAAGTTCGGAGTAGGTATTAAAATCCATGGAGAAGAAATAAAAACTTTGAGGTTCGCCGATGACATTGTAATTCTGTCAGAGACAGCAAAGGACTTGGAAGAGCAGTTGAACGGAATGTACAGTGTCTTGAAAGGAGGGTATAAAATGAACATCAACAAAAGCAAAACGAGGATAATGGAACGTAGTCGAATTAAGTCGGGTGATGCTGAGGGAATTAGATTAGGAAATGAGACACTTAAAGTAGTAAAGGAGTTTCGCTATTTGGGGAGCTAAATAACTGATGATGGAAGTAGAGAGGCAATGGCAATGGCAATGGCAAGGAAAGCGTTTCTGAAGAAGAAAAATTTGTTAACATCGAGTATAGATTTAAATATCAGGAAGTCATTTCTGAAAGTATTTGTATGGAGTGTAGCCTTGTATAGAAGTGAAACGTGGACGATAAATAGCTTAGACAAGAAGAGAATAGAAGCTTTCGAAATGTGGTGCTACAGAAGAATGCTGAAGATTAGATGGGTTGATCACATAACTAATGAGGAGGTATTGAATAGAATTGGGGAGAAGAGGAGCTTGTGGCACAACTTGACTAGAAGAAGGGATGGTTGGTAGGACATGTTCTGAGACATCGAGGGATCACCAATTTAGTATTGGAGGGCAGCGTGGAGGGTAAAAATCGCAGAGGGAGACCAAGAGATGAATACACTAAGCACATTCAGAAGGATGTAGGCTGCAGTAAGTACTGGGAGATGAAGCTTGCACAGGATACAGTAGCATGGAGAGCTGCATCAAACCAGTCTCAGGACTGAAGACCACAACAACAACAGCATCTTAATAACAAATATTTCGTTCATTTCTCGATACGTTGGGTCACTGGTCGAGAAAGACATTGAATTAAGATAGATATGTGCAACTATGACCAATGCCTCTCGTTTTGCGTTTATGCAATGCGTTTACAACGTTATTGTGTGACATAGTTCAATCAGTTGCTGGGCTTCGGATTTTCATTTTTTTTTCCGTGACTATCAAATACTGTTTCGTAATATCTACTCACTTCAGCTAAAAAAATCTCTGTAATGCAAGATTGGAAAGTGAATGCAACGCACAGTACTTTTATATTTCCCCTGAAAACTCTTAGAACGTGTAGAGGATAGCAGGCGTGCTACACTAAAGAGGAAGGCACGTCTGAAGATAAACCGTTTCTGTTCTAAGGGAACAATCAATTCAAACAATGAATTCCACTTTCGTGCATGTCCTCAGCATAATAGAGACAGTATTTTACTACAATTCTGGTAGTTACACTGAGGTGACAAAAGTCATGGGATAGCGACATGCACATATACAGAAAGCGGTATTATCGAATACACAAGGTATAAAACGGCAGTGCGTTGGCTCAAATGGTTCAAATGGCTCTTAGCACTACGGGACTTAACATCTGTGGTCATCAGTCCCCTAGAACTTATAACTACTTAAACCTAACTAACCTAAGGACTCCACACGCACCTACGCCCGAGGCAGGATTCGAACCTGCGACCGTAGCAGCAGCGTGGTTCCGGACTGAAGCGCCAAGATCCGCTCGGCCACAGCGGCCGGCAGTGCGTTGGTGGACCTGCCTTTGTACTCAGGTGATTCACGTCAAAAAGTTTTCGACATGATTATGGCCGTACGACGGGAATTAACAGACCTGGTACGCAGAATGATAGTTGCGGCTACCAGCGTGGAACATTCCATTTCGAAAATCGTTAGGGAATTCAATATTCGGAGATCCATAGTGTCAAGAATGTGCCGAAAATAGCATATTTCAGGCATTAGCTGTCACCACTGGCAATGCAGGGTCGACGGTGTTCACTTCACGACCGAGAACAGTGGCATTTGCGTAGAACTGTCAGTGCTAACAGACAAGCATCACTGCGTAAAATAAAGGCAGAAATCAATGTGGGAGGTAAGACGAAGGTATTTGTTAAGACAGTGGGGCGAAATTTGACGTTAATTGACTAAGGCAGCAGACGACCGACGCGAGTACATTTGTAACAGCACGACATCGCCTGCAGCGCCTCCCCTGGGCCCGTCAGCACTTCGGTTGGACCCTAGACGACTGGAAAACCTTGGCCCGGTCGTATGTGCCCCAATTTCAGTTGGTAAGAGTTGATGGTAGGGTTCGAGTGTGACGCAAACCCCACGAAGCGATGGACCCAAGTTGTCAACAAGGCACTTTGAAAACTAGTGGTGGCTCCATAATGGTGTAGGCTGTTTACATGGAATTAATTGGGTCCCCTGGTCCAACTGAACAGATCGTTGAGCGGAAAAGGTTATGTTCGGCTACTTGAAGACCATTTTCAGCCATTCATGACTTCATTTTTATGGATCACCACGTCACCGGGCCACATTTGCTTTGAAGAACATTCTGCACAATTCGAGCGAATGATTAGGCCATCCAGGTCCGACGTGAAACCCATCGAACATTTATGGGACATAATCGAGAGGTCAGATCGTGCATGAAATTCTGCACTGGCAACACTTTCGCAATTATGGACGACTGTAGAGGCAGTTCAGTATTTCTGCAGGGGACTTACAGCGACTTAGTGAGACCACACCACGTCAAGTTGCTGCACTACGCGGGCCAAAGCAGGCCCGATATGATACTGGGAGGTAACCCATGACTTTGGACATCTCAGTGTAATATTCTTTAATCAGTTAAGTAATGAGCCAATAATGCTTATCGCTAAAGTACACACGAAACATATAGTATGCAGGTGACTGTCTTTCCACAGATGTCCTCGTGTTATCGCTCTACTAAGTAACCTAGATAAAAAATTATTCACATCTTGAGGCGTCATGTTAATATCATGTGACGACGCCTGTAACATCGATAATGGATTCAGTTCTACAGAGAAGAGAGAAGTTTCTTCAGGTATGCCACATCCAGATGAGGTGGGGTTAGATACTGTTGAACTAAAGAAGTTCGTGGTTTTATGGGACTGTCATCGGGTCACAGTCGAGGTACGGTAGGTAGGTACGACTGGAGCCCTGTAAACACAGTTGTTGCCGCCTTGGCAGTGTCTGCACCGTACTCATCATCAAAATCTATAGGAATTGGCACACTTTGTCGGCTATGAAGTTGAGTTAAACGTCCCGGTTTATTTTTCTGACAACTTGAATGAGCAGATCAGAGTAATCGTATGAAAAACAAATTCAAAATATTACAGGACCACCTCCGGTCTGAAATACACTGTCTATATATCATGCTCAATGGTCCGTCGGTGCAGTCGACGGCTTGTATCATTGACTACTTCATGTGTCCCTGTGACCAACGGCCTTTTGTGAGGTACCCGACGCCAAATGCCGAAAGTTCCCTTCGTTATGTTACCTATGGAACAGATTTAGAAGGACCTACATTCACTGACTACAACAGCTGCTGTCGTTTTGAGACCTATTGTCATTGACAAGGTGTCTCCTGCCCCTGTCGCAGGGTCTTTTTACAGTCACTGCTCTATGTTGTGTCACGACGCTGCGAGTGATACACCATTACTTATAGAAAGTTTGAACAGTCTGCGTTGACAAACCAGTAAATCGGGCAACTTCGCTGATGCAGTAATCATGGGTATGTTCAAACACGACGACTCTTTTCTGCCGTTCGGTCGCGTCTCTACGTCTAATTATCTTACTGCTATGAAACCACACAGTCGGTTGGTGCATACACATGACTTCACTGCAGTATCTTATGTCAGAGATGGACGGTTAGAAAATTGCCTCGTGTCATTTCTACACCTTCTACAGCACTCCAAAGTTTTGCATGTTGGTATTCCGGTTGTTATGGGTTTATTTATCAATTGTCATTTTTTATTTGAAGATCAATGTTCCTGTCTGAGTCCAGGTATTGTCATTTTGTCATTTGGAGATACTGAGTGGGGCTGTGCATGCTACAAAATGGAGTGCCAAGTGGAGAAATCGGAACATTTCCGACATATTCTTCTGCTTGAGTTCAGTAGAGGGGTGACAGCAGCGTAGATAGCCAGAAACATTTGCATCGTGTATGGGGACAACGCCGTTGGGCAGAACATGGCAAGAAAATGGTTTTCTCGTTTTAAGAAGAATTTTTTCGACTTTAGTGACTCTCCGCATTCAGAAAGATCGTTTAAACGGATTAATCCACAATGATCCACATCAGTGTACTCCAGAAATGGCAGGTGTCATGAACTATGATCATTTCAAAATGATGAAAAAGGTTCAAAAATCGGGTGTATGGATATCGCACGCTGTAAGCCAAAATCAATAACATCATCGTGTGCCCATATGAACATTTCTTACTGTTCGTCACCAATTTGCTCCTGAACAACACCAATCATTCGTATCCTGTATCGTTATTGGTGGCAAGAAATGGAGTCTTTATGCTAACATAAATAAAAGAAAGGAATGGCTGAGCACAAACGATGCAGCAACCTCTCGACAAAAGATAAAGTTGTGCATCTGGTGGGACAACCACGATGTGGTGTACTACGAATTGCTTCCAAGAGGTGTAACCATCACTGCTGTCATTTATTGACAACAACTGAGACGACTTGCAGACGCAGTCCAAGAACAACGACCAGGAATACTGCGTAAAGCGATGCTACACCTTTTCCGCTCTCTATCGAACAACCTTCAAAGAATTCCTTACCGCATGAAAATGAGCTCCGAACATGGATCGACGAGTTCTTCACCTCAAAACCAAGTGATTACTACAGTCGCGGAATCGAAAAGTTACCTCAGTGTTAAACTGTTGTAAATAGTGAAGGAGAACATATTACTGATGACTAAATTCTCTGTTACGTGTTCCTGATGTGTTTATTAAACTTATTGAAAAACGCTACGAGCGTATGCACCAACTCATTATTTAGTCCTGTAAACTCGTTTAATGTGTGGACGTTGACTCCAAGAGGTATGGACATTTACCTGACTTACTGCAACGTTAAGTCTGTGAACGAGTCTGCGATTATGTTTGGCACTTTATTTATAAACGTTCGTCTCATTGGCATTATAAATTCCAATTCACATCTGTTACAAAGAACGTGAACCTCTAATGTGACAATAATCAGTTCAAGTGGTTCAATGCCAAATATATAGAAAATCTAAGAATACATAAAAAGATAGCGTGGTTGACAGACATAATATTATACAAGTATCACTGTCAAAAAATCTCTACACGCAGGTTGATAGTAAGTGCTAGTGATGGCCTGGGGTGACCTATACTCATCTATGTAGACACGCCATAGGCGGTAGAGGTTGCTAGCCCCGAGGCACTATCATATCCAGAAGTATGAGAACCACCTGAATTGCACCTCGCCTGATTTGCACGCAGCCCACATCAAGTATCTGTCTTGCAAGTCATCTGATCTCTTTGCAGTACAGTCGTTTAACTACACAAAATGGATACCACAAGAGAGCACTAGAGAACACTGTTCTTTAAGGAAATCAACACCACGATATATTATATACTAGAAAATTCGTCACTAGGGATGAGCCCCTCCTTACCGCTTGTCAACTCAATTTCGTTACAGTAAGTCACATTTCAAAATCGCTCCCACTTATTGCAGTTTGACTTAACTAACCTCATCTCGTAAGTCATTTCAGAAATCTTTAGGCAAAATCAAATATTTTTACGATAAAGAGATTTTGAGACAATTTCTGAACTCCTGAAGTTCTATGACAGTTCGAAGTATTTTTGCTCTTTAAAAGGTTTTTCTCACACCTGTGAAACGTCGTTCGTGATACGAGTGGTTTGTCATAAACTGAATGTTGAACTAACCAGTTGAAAGCAACGCGATTAACAGCGACAAGCGTTCTGTGGAAAGCTCAAAACTAACGTCGTATCACCAGTAACTTCTCTGTACTCATAAGTGAGCAGTTAAGTGCACACATGCCTGAACTTCAAACGACACGACGAACCTTGTTGTTCTGGATCTGTATTGAAACAAAGCACCGGTACCCGTTATACACTATTGGCCATTAAAATTGCTACACCACGAACATCACGTGCTACAGACGCGAACTTTAACCGACAGGAAAAAGATGCTGTGATATGCAAATGATTAGCTTTTCAGAGCATTGAAACAAGGTTGGCGCCGGTGGCGACACCTACAACGTGCTGACATGAGGCACGTTTGTAACCGATTTCTCACACACAAACAGCAGTTGACCGGCGTTGCCTGGTGAAACGTTGTTGTGATGCCTCGTGTAAGGAGGAGAAATGCGTGACATCACGTTTCCGACTTTCATAAAGGTCGGATTGTAGCATATCGCCATTGAGGTTTATGGTATCGCGACATTGCTGCTCGCGTTGGTCGAGATCCAATGACTGTTAGCAGAATATGGAATCGGTGGATTCACGAGGGTAATACAGAATGCCGTGCTGGATCCCAAAAGCCTCGTATCACTAGCAGTCGAGATGACAGGCATCTTATCCGCATGGCTGTAACGGATCGTGCAGCCACGTCTCGATCCCTGAGTCAACAGATGGGGACGTTTGCAAGACAACAACCATTTGCACGAACAGTTCGACGACGCTTGCAGCATCATGGACTATCAGCTCGGAGACAATGACTGCTGTTACCCTTGACGCTGCATCACAGACAGGAGCGCCTTCGATGGTGTACTCAACGACGAACCTGAGTGCACGAATGGCAAAACGTAATTTTTTTCAGATGAATCCGGGTTCTGTTTACAGCATCATGATGGTCGCATCCGTGTTTGGCGACATCACGGTGAACGCATATTGGGAGAGTATTCGTCATCGCCATACTGGCGTATCACCCGGCGTGATGGTATGGGGTGCCATTGGTTACACGTCTCTGTCACCTCTTGTTTACATTGACTGCACTTTGAACAGTGGACGTTACATTTCAGATGTGTTGCGACCCGTAGCTCTACCCTTCATTCGATCCCTGCGAAACCCTATATTTCAGCGGGATAATGCACGACTGTATGTTGCAGGTCCTGTACGGGCCTTTCTTGGATACAGAAAATGTTCGACTCCTGCCCTGGCCAATACATTCTCCCGATGTCTCACCAATTGAAAACGTCTGGTCAATGGTGGCCGAGCAACTGGCTCGTCACAATACGCTAGTCACTACTCTTGATGAACTGTGGTATTGTGTTGAAGCTGCATGGGCAGCTGTACCTGTACACGCCATCCAAGTTCTGTTTGACTCCATGCCACGGCGTATCATGGCCGTTATTACGGCCAGAGGTGTTTGTTCCGCGTACTGATTTCTCAGGATCTATGCACCGAAAATGCGTGAAAATGTAATCACATGTCAGTTCTAGTATAATATATTTGTCCAATGAATACCCGTTTATCATCTGCATTTCTTCTTGGTATTGCAATTTTAATGGCCAGTAGTGTAATTAAGTAAAGCTTTCGTTTCGGTTGCCAGGCACAAAGAGACGAGATATATCAGAGTTTTTACCAATATCAGTTAGCTAATCTTAACTAAAAAAATTTTGTGCTCTGCCTGAATACTGTCGAGACCTTTATCTCCCTGTTCAGTAACCACGAGGAACGTTTGGTACAATTTCAAGTGACTAAGTCTGCACTTGTTATAACGAAGTGCATGATGTAAAGTTTTGTCAGAGATACTCGAGCGAAGCATGTAATTTGAGTGTTAGTTAAGTAAATTTAGATTTTAGATATCAAGTTTTTCCATCAGCACCGAGATGTCTGAATTTGGGATGAGGATACTTTTTTCTCTTTTTTTTTGCCTTACTAGGAACTGGATCCGGCACCTATCGTCGTTGTTTTCTGTACACGAATTATTAGCCACCAGTACCAAGACGTGTGCATATCTGACGAGAAATAACGGTACCTATCGTTATTGTTGAAAACGCATGAAGAGACATTAAAAATGAAAATTGGTTGTCACTAGTAGTTCGGTGTGCATGTAGAAGGGCTTGAAATGAAACCATGGATATTTTTGTGATGGACCAGGATTCTAAACCACATATGCGCCTTTTGTGGAGACCTTGAGAAGTTTGCAGTCGTGGGAAAAACAACTAAATGACCGAGCTATATCGTTCCGTGTGGGTTAGGTACCGCGAAAGAGGAGATCAGAATTCAAATCCCAGTCCGGCAAAAAATTTTTCAACTAATCAAGTTCAAGTAAAATAAGAGCCCTGTGACATTAAATGACCATTGGCTCATTAAAAAAAATATTGTTTCTAGTGTAAGGAAGCTCATGGGCCACAGAGTTTGTCTGCCGTGAGTTCCGCCTCTGCTATGGCCCAAACTATAGCGGCTCTGGTTCTTCACCTGCCATAACTAGGCGTGAAGGACGTCTGTTCCTGTGTCTTTAAAATGCACGCCGGAAGTGGGAATGAAACCCATATCTAAAAACTAGGAAACTAAGATCAATTCATCAGACCACCAGACGTACCTGACTGTGTCATAACTCATAACGTATTATGCACCTAGCTTACAAATTGGACACAGTGAAAAAATGCAGTTCTCTGTTAACTGGTTAATTATCAGGAGACTTCTGACACGGAAATTATGCTAGTCTCATGTCAGCGATACGTAAAGCTGCTATCATAGCCTCGATTCGAAGACATTCAGAAATTTTCATTATTTAAAGAAATTTCTTAGATCGGGAAACGCCATTCAAGAGTATGAAGTTACCAAATATTATGATTATTATGGCCATTATCGCTATTAACTCCTTCATTCTGCTGCTGCTACACGTGTGCTTGAAGGAAACATTTGATGCTTCTTGGTCACTTTTAGAAATATTTAGTTCGCAGCAAATGGTTGTGGCTTTCTGTGGAAACTGGACCGTCCTTTTCATTGTCATTACTATTGCGAAATACTGGAGACGGAATGCTTCCTTCTGTTCGTCAGAGATTTCCAGGAGGCAGAATAACCTTCCAACATGACCGTTCTCCTGTACATACATTGAACTGTGTAAAACTCGGATTCCAAATGAACGGGGACTTTGAGCTGTTCGACTGTGCTCCCAAAGGTGCTGACCTCAGTCCCATAGAGCACGTATGAGCAGAGATGGAGAAAATTGTTAGGTGTAGAAGGCCAGCACCGACAACCAAGATAGCGCTGTCCAAAGGAGTTCATGACGCGTGGTAGAGTTGTCACAGATTGACATATTTATCCGGAAACTTGTTGCGTCTATTCACCAGTTGTTAAATGCAGTTGTAGGTGATTCCGGATACTGGGCACAGTACCGAGCTATTGTGTTGTTAGGGAGAAATTGTTAATGACAAACAAAGGTTTTTTCATCCTTTAAAGAAGACGAAAATTTGTTTGACGTATCTCTCATTTAAAAAGAAAAAAGAAGAAAAGAGGAGTAGAGTATGCATAAAAACTAGGCTGTCTGTTTAATTCTTTTCAGTCGTTCAGTAGTCTCTTGATTTTAATTTATTTTACGACCTTTGACCAAAACGACCGAGAAAAACTTGAAACTATTTTTTGTTACCTACCGCATGACGGAAATTTCTATGAAGGCAACAAAGAAAAAGTATTTACCTTTTTCGTCGAGGAAATGCGTCTTATCTATGTGCAGAAACGTTGCCACTACCGACAGAACCACAAAAAAGATACCATTTTACTTTACTGCGAAGTAGAAATCGCAGTACATACAGATAAAAAGTGGTGCAAGAGCAGCGGTGTAGATGTAATACTTTAAAAGTATGGATATTTATTGATTCCTGTTGTCCGTCTAAACTATTAACTAATTAAAATTCATGGAAATGAGAGAAATCGAAACTCCTGTCTGCACATTAGAAACTGACCACCTTACCCACCACGCCATTCTACCAATATCGTCTGCCACGCTTACGAAAGGTTATGATATGGTCTGTAATGTCATACCTTTTCCATGAAAAAGAAATGAAATACAGAGTTAAAGCAACGCAATGTACATTTGGTAACGTCATACTCTTTAATGGGATTTCTCGATCTCATAAATTTTTTGACATAGTGAAAATTTCAGAATGTATTCGAATCGAGGCTATGATGGCATCTGTACATGCCGTTGACATGACACTAGCATAATTTCCGTGCCAGAAGCCTCCTGACAACTAACTAGTTAACAGAGAACTGAAATCTTCCATTATGACTAATTTGTAATCTAAGTGCGTCATACGTTACGACACAAACATGTACGTAGCAAGTTTGGGCTTCGGTGGTCTGGTGGATTGATCCTAGTTTCCTAGTTGTGAGATATGGGTTTTATTCCCACTTCTGGCGTGCATTTTACACACACACGAATAGAAGTCCTGCACTCCTAGTAATGGCAAATGAGGAAAGTCAGGTTTCACCGAAATTCAGAATCCGGAATATAGGCATCATATGCCTTCGCTCTCAGATTGGGCAGAGCAGGTTTAGCAGAGGGAGAGGCGAAATTCGCGGCAAACAGAAACTCTGTGGCCCGTGCACTTCCTTACGCTAGAAACATTTTATTTAATGGGCCAATGGTCACTTAACATCACTGGGCTCTTATTTTATTTGCACTTGAGACTTTGAAAAATTTGGTGCTGGCCTGGGATTTGAATTCAGATCTCCTCTCTCGTGGTATCTGACCCACACGGAACGATACAGTTCGATCATCACCACGAAAAACACATATGTGGTTTGGAGTCCTGATCCAGCATGAAAATTCCATGCTTTCATTTCATGCCCTACCATATGCACACCGAACTACCAGTGATAAATAATTTTCATTTATAATGTATTATCAACAGTAACGATAGGTGCCATTATTTCTAGTGAAACATGCACACGTTTCGCTACTAGTCAGCAAACAGTTCGTGGACAGAAAATTATGACGGTAGCTGCCGGGGCAAAATCATCTCAAATTCAGAAATCTTGCTTCTGGTGAAAAAATTCGATATGTGATATCTAATTTTATTTAGTTGACAATCAAATTACAGACTGGGTCGAGTTTCTCTCTCAAAATTTTGCATCATGCACTTCCCTTTAAACAGGTGCAAACTTAGTCACTTGAAAGTATATTAAACGTTTTTTGTGATTACTTAACCGGGAGGTAAGGATGTTGACACGATTCAGGCAGAGCACAAAAATATGATTAGGTAACTGATACTGGTGAGAACTTCGATATTTCTCGTCTCTTTATGCCTTGCAACCGGCACGAAAGCTTTGCTTAGTTAGAACGGGTATCGGTGTTTGGTTTCAATACAGATCCAGAACAACGAAGTTCGTCGTATCGTTTGAAGTTCAGGCATGTGCACAAATAATTGCTCAATCGTGAGTACAGAGAAATTACTGGTGATACGATATTAATTTTGAGGTTTCCATAGACCGCTTGCCGCTGTTAATCGCGTTGCTCTCAACTGGTTAGTTCTACATCCAGTCAATGACAAATCACTCATATCAGGAACGACGTTTCACAGGTGTGGGTAAAGGTTTTAGAGAAAAAAAAAAACTTCGAATTGTCATAGAACGTCAGGACTAAAGATGTTGCCTCAAAATCTCTTTATCACAAAAATATTTAATCTTGCCTAAAGATTGGTGGAATGACTTATATGATGAAGTTAGTTAATTCAAATTGTAATGAGTGTGGTAGTGATTTTGAAATGTCACTTACTGAAACGAAATTGAGTTCATAAACGGTGAAGATTGGCTCATCTATAATAACGCGTTTCCTAGTATTTATCATATCGTGGTTTTGATCTACATCTGGGCCGATTACCTTAAAGAATTGTGTTCTCTAGTGATCTCTTTTGGTATCCATTTTCCACAAACGACTGTACTGCAAACAGATTAGAGGACTTGCAAGACAGCTACGTTATGTGGGCTGCATCCAATTGCACGCATGCAATTTAGGTCGTTCTGATACTTTCGGGTATGATAGTACTAAGAAATCAGCATACCAGTTGCAAAGTCTTTGATTAAAATGGTTTCACTTTGCAGAATGTGTTCCTAAAAATAAATATAAATTAAAATGCACCATGTAGAGCTAAAAGCCGTACTTATCTCAAGATAAATGGTGTAAAAAGCGGCATAAAATTTATTAACATATTTCTTCTGGCGTAAGGAAGTAAACAAAATGTATCTTTCTATGAAGGGTTATTAAATGAAGCAGAAAATACTTATTTTAGATAGTACCTATGATGGTACTTGCAGGAGGCAGCACGATAGTGTATCAATATCTATGTAACATTCAGAGGTGCAGAACCAGAATTGTGACCACAACATCTCCCGTGCTGAAGTCAAGTGTTATTGGGATGGAACGTAGCAGCTCGTATAGCTCTTAGCTCATTTTGAGTGTTATTAGTTAACTAGTACACGTAGACCACCTTAAGAAATATCGTGGATCTTTTTATACCCAATTATTGACATCTTAACAATTTTATACCTGGAACAGATATTCGTTTAAACATGCAGAGATCGAAGGTATTGTGCTTCTCCGTGTCACAGCTCAGCTTCCATGTTACTTAGTTTTTCCTGTTATGGGAAAACGAAGTGACTGCTAATAATTTTATTTTGTTCACTACTGCAGTTATTCAAATTGTCGAATCTCTGTTCTAATTGACTGCGTTACGGAGACATTGAATAAGACGCGCAAGTGTCAAGTGAAAAAAAAAATTTGATAAATTTCATTTTGTTGGCAACAGCATCAGCCTTTAATCACGCATCTCCTAATCCCTCCCTACCAAAACGTTCTTAGAGCATACTTTTGATTATTTTCTAGGGACGAAATTCTTCCTTTTTACTTTTCTGTATAAATATTAGCTGCAGATGAATATAGCACGAATGTGTATACACAGACTGACAGTTTACTCAAACATGCTTCAGATTTATGTACCACCATTCTCGTAAACACATGGCCAAAAAATTTCAATAGTTAGTCCTAAAATATTAGACCATGTAATGTCGCGTCTCGATATTTTTTAACATATAAAGTGCCTCATACCAATACTACATTTACAAGTAAATGGAAACTGTACCTACCTATGAAAAGTAACTCGTCCTTCATTCACGTACTTTTCGTTGCATCCGTAACAGCAACAGTACTGCTACTAATACTCCAACATACAGAAAGCCACGTAAAACAAGGTAAGTACGTATAATACTCAAGTTTCGCTGCTGTCACAACACGCTATCAAACAGCGTCGTCCTAATAGCACGGACTATCCCGGTCTGATAATGAGACCACGCTCAGTAGGCTATGCCCACTCCATCGATATTTACTCTATTGGAAGGTCCCACTCTGTGACGCCAGTGGCCAGAGTACCCAGCCATACGCGGAGCCCCTGCAGCATGCGATGCCGTTCACACTGATTACTTCCTGAATGCGTCGAAACAGGCATTCGATTCGCTCTGTTCACTAAGCAATAGCTCAGTTGCTGTTTTCTAAGTACGTAGATCTCTATTACTTTTATTGGTATTTTGTGGTTGTCAGTCATGTCATCTTTCATGTATTCTTAAATTTTCTGTACATCTAACTTATTATCGTCACATCACTGTTCTTTCTATTTTGTAACAGATCTGATTATGGAACCGCACATTGTGAATTGTATACTACATGTGATCAAGAACGACATTTACGAATAAAGTTACCGGACGCTGAAGCACTTTGCGGCGCAATTAAGCCATTAAAGGCACGATCTTCTTCTTCAACGGCAAGATCATCACTGCACTGAGTAACGTAAAGACATGCGGAGTCAGGTTGTAGTTTAAGATACAACACTGAAACATGACTAGCGACCTGTTCAACAATTCGTGAAGCACGTAGCATTACTCTACACTCCTTGCTCCTTCATTCACAGTTTTCTTCATCTCGTTTTTGTTGACTTCGAAAGGTTGGTAAGGCGGCCTAGCGCCCCACAATATGTAGCATTCATATTTTAATGATTTATATCATAATCATTGTCACCACCGTCATTATCATAACCATGATCCCGACTTCTAGATGAAGGCCGTATCTCCTGCTCGAGTTCCTGGAGTCTACTCCTCGTCTGAAAGACCTTTGCCGGCCGCTGTGGCCAAGCGGTTCTGCACCATTCAGTCCAGAACCGCGCTGCTGCTACGGTCGCAGGTTCGAATCCTGCCCCGGGAATGGATGTGTGTGATCTCCTTATCTTATTAAAGAATGCCAGTCAGCAGCCTGTCAGACCGTCTAAACACTCATCAGAAATGTTAAAAGGTCTTTCAAAAAATGGTTGAAATGGCTCTGAGCAGTATGGGACTTAAATTCTAAGGTCACCAGTCCGCTAGAACATAGAACTACTTAAACCTAACTAACCTAAGGACATCACACACATCCATCCCCGAAGCAGGATCGAATCTGCGACCGTAGTGATCGCGCGGTTCCAGACTGCAGTGCCTAGAACCGCTCGGGCATCCCGGCCGGCTCTACACAACAGATCACATGCATGAACCTCTTACAAGCTTTTCGTGAGTAGTTATTCATTGTTTAGAATCATCTCCAAATCCCTCTCAAGGAAGAGAGAAAATGCATTCGGTAGCGTTTTGCTAGGATTCAGACTGATCAATATTATCAGTAAGAGGGTTGTATGCAGTGCTTAGCAATGTGAATGGCAGGATGTGTTCTTTTCGTCTGAGACTGTTGACAGTGCAGTATAGGATCAGGTATCCTGGTAGACAACAAAAAAAAGGAAGTGAGAGAGAGAGAGGGGGGTGGAAGCAGAAGGGAGAGAGACGGAAAGAGAAAGTGAGAGAAGAAGAAGAAGAAGAAGACGAAGAAGAAAGACTGTTGCTTCTGTCTCACCCTACGTCTCGGAACCAGGAGACTAAGCCTGATTTTTTCCTAAGAGCTGTTACACGAAAGACTAATAAAGATATATGCTCCTTTTGCTACGTGCCAAACAATGTCTTTTAGACTACACACATTCGTGTTTGTGAAAACGAGGGAACATGATGAAAGCGTTCAAATGATGCGAAGGTTTATGAAACATTTGTATGTTTGTGAAGCTCTTGATCGTTTAGAACGTACAAGCTTTTGGCAGAGTTCCTCACCGTCAAAGTGACAGATCCTAGTATAGCGGCTGCCTGCTCACTTACACTCCAGGGTACAGTCATGACGACAGAGACAGCACCACCATACACCATACACCTCAATGTACCTTTCCGGGGTCCAATGCGGCCGATATTTTGCTCAACTTCAAGCCATCCTACTCTTAGGTCTTCAACCATCAGGTTGATTAGTGGAAATTCACCATGAATTTCTGTTTTCGGTCTTCCTCTTGAGAGAGGTACGGGTGGTGCAGCTGGTATTTTATGTTCAGTGGTAGAAACAGAGATATTTTGTTGTCCGTGAGAGGTTTGGGTGCATAGAACGAACTGGGCAGTAACTCAGGGCTAAATCACGACCAGAGACGTAGCCTCCGAGCTCCACCCCTAAGCCGACACGTAACAGTGTTTTACTTCGTCTCGTTGTAATATCTACTCCGTACGAAGTGTAGCACACGGCTTATATATGTTTCATCGTTCGTTAGTATCTCTGATAGGTGGTGTCCCAGGCCCATTTGACGACTTAGAACTTGAGTAGCTGTACAGTCTACGAGGATGTGGCGAACTGGTAATGTTTCTCCACAGACACACTGCTGGGGTTCCTCTTGCTGTAGTAGAAATTCATGAGTTGTTTTTGTGTGTCCATTTCTGAGATGACACAAGGCAATACCTTTCCTTCTTGAGCTTTGTGGCGATGTCTTCCAGAACTAGGTTGTGTGTTTGATAGTCCGTAATTTATTGGATTGTCAACTATATTGCCATTTGTTTTCCCATTTATTCAGGATGTGGCGGCTGATGCATGCCATTAAGTCAGCATTTGGAATGTCTAGTTCTGGTGTTCTCGTCCCCATTCATTCTGTGGCTAGTTGCCAGCCAGCTGATGACTCGGCGTCCAGATAAAGGCGGTGACTTGTGACACCAGATGTCTATGCATAGGGTCACGTAAAACCCGTAAATTACAGGCAGGCGGCTAATGGGCGTGGATCTGGTACAAAACTACGACCCCCTCTCCCCCAATAATGACAATGAAGTCTACCACAGTGGTGGAATTATTTGCTGCATCACCTTCTGTGATTCAATAATTTTGTTATAATGGTTGAATATCTTAGGTAAACTGGTCTGATTTGCCATTGTTTCTATAGGAAGGAAATATACACAATAATCTGAATGAACTTTATTTTATTCTCTTGATTTCTATAAAAATAGTTATTTGCATTTTAACGTTTTCGTAAGAAACAGAGTGGAAATGCATATGTCATCTGATGTTTTTTCTTCTGAAATATCAGTGTTAATCTCGGAAGAAACATTGACTATCAATTTTACGTATAACTCTGGTATTTTTTAGTGTTTGTACATAGATAGTTACCTCATCTGAATCCACTGTTGGCATTTAATACTTGATGAGTCCTCCACGTGTCTTAATCACCGCTTTGTACCGTGTAGACTTTGATAGATAAACTTGTGAATGCATTCGTCACTCAGTTGATGAAACCACACACGCAAAAGAATCTCCAGCAGGTCCTGTCTATTCCATGGATTCTAATTTTCTACAGCATTTCTCATAACTTTCCAACAGTTCAAAGTAAGATTCAGATCAGGGCTATTTCCATGCCATTCTAATATTTGAACTCTTGTCTAACGAAAATGTGCATCTAAAATGTAGTAATGCGTAACAATTAAGCTGGAACATCATCTGCTTCATGCTTGATACAAACATTGATCACAGGAATTACTTTCAAAGCTCCGTCTCCGGGAGCAGAATCTTCCTCGAAAACGCAACTGGACACATCTCCACACTGACTTATTAAGGTAATAAGCTTCATTTAAAGCATGCTGATATATAACATTTACATTAACTGTGTCATTTATTCATCTGTCCTGTGTTACACACGAGTGCGAAAATGCTGTACTCTCTGACTCACAACCACTTCGCCATCGGAGCCATGCAGATTAAAGTTAAGCTCCTCTGAAAAGCTTACTCTGCTCCACATCTCTGGCGCCCGCGTCATATGTGCTATTGCCCACTTTATTGTTTTTGTCAATAAAGGCTTCTTTCAGTGTCAATGGGTAGCGAGTTCAACTTTCAGCAGTCGGTTTGTAACAATTCTACTGGTTACTGAGACGTCGCAGATATCTTCCCTGTCTTGATTTAGTTCAGCTTATGACAGACTACGATCCACGAGAGAAAGTCTTTTCAACACCCTTCCTTGTTTGACAGACGGCCTTTTTCTACGACTGCCTTTCTCACAATCAATAGTCCTTTTCTCCTGATATTTCTTCAGTAACCTCTAAATTATGGACTGATTAAAATCTATCTTAGAGGATATCTTTCTTGTGCTTCGACCAACTGATACATAAGCAAGTATAGCACCTTTCTTCTTTGGCGTTAATTCCACTGATGGCCCATCTTCTGATTTCAATGTATCAGCCATAATGACTGCATTGTAGATGCAGATTGTTAGAAAATATGGTAGGAACTGAACCAAGAATATGTAACCGACGGGTTAACAACAGTGGACTAATATAGCCTGAAGCAAACAGCCGCCAAAGAGAAAACTATTAAGTAATTATTGGTGATGCAATAAATATTTCTACCACGATAGATATGAACTATACATGTGATAAAAAGTATGCGGACACCCCTCAAAACATACGTTTTTCATATTAGGTGCATTGTGCTGCCACCTACTCCATATCAGCGACCTCAGTAGTCATTAGACGTCGTGAGAGAGCATAATGGGGCACTCCACGGAACTCGTGGACTTCGAACGGAGTCAGCTGACTGGGTGTCATTTGCGTCATACGTCTGTACGCGAGATTTCCACACTCATAAACATCCCTAAGTCCACTGTTTTCGATGTGATAGTGAAGTGAAAACATGAAGCGACACGTACAGCACAAAAGTCTGTTGACTGGCAAAGACCCCCGACAGTTGAAAAGGGTCGTAACGTGTAATAGGCAGACGACATCTATAAACACCATCACACAGGATTACGAACTGCATCACGATCCACTGCAAGTACTATGACAGTAAGGCGGAAGGTGAGAAAACATGTATTTCGTGGTCGAGCAGCTGCTCATAAGCCACACATCAAGCCGGTAAATGCAAAAGGAGCGTAAACATTGGGGCCTTTACATTGGACGATTGAACAGTGGAAAAATGTTGTGTGGAGTAACGAATCACGGTACATAATGTGGCAGGGTGTGGGTATGGCGAATGCCCAGTGAAAGTCATCTGCTAGCGTGTGTGGTGCCAACAGTAAAATTGGACGCGGTGGTATTATGGCGTGGTCGTGTTTTTCATGGAGGGGGCTTGCATCCCTTGTTGTTTTGCGTGGCACTATCACAGCACAGGCCTACATTGATGTTTTTGGTGAAGAGCAATTCGGGGATGGCGACTGCATCTTTCAACACGATCGAGCATCTGTTCAAAATGCACGGCCTGTGGCGGAGTGGTTACACGACAATAACATCCCTGTAATTGACTGGCCTGCATACTGACCTGAATCCTATAGAACACTTTTGGGATGTTTTAGAACGGCGACTTCGTGCCAGGCCTACCGAGCGACATAGATAACTCTCCTCAGTGGAGAACTCCGTGAAGAATTGGCTGCCGTTCCCAAACAAACGTTCCAGCAGCTGACTGAACGTATGCCTGCGAGAGTGGAAGCTGTCATCAAGGCTAAGGGTGGGCCAACACCATACTGAATTTCAGCATTACTGATGGAGGGCGCCACGAACTTGTCACTTTCAACCAGTTGTCCGGATACTTTTGATCACATAGTGTAGTTCACAACTATCGTGGTAGAGTTATTTATCTATCACCAATTATATTTTTCTGATATCCAGTATCACTAATATCTGGCTACCACAGGACGCCAGGGGCCGAGGGGAAGGAGAGGTTGCCGGCACCCGCCTCACCTCTCGGCAGGCCTTCTGAGCTGCTTGCTGTCGGCGCGATGGGGGCTGATGACGTCACCGACCCTCGAAGGGAGGCTGGCGGCGGAGAGGAGAGCGGCCCGCTGGCAGCGGCCGAGGCGCCCCTCCTCATCGGACGAGGCGACTTTCGATTGCGTGAAGACGCTTTGGCCGCGCCCGGGGCAGGAGAAAGCCGGGCGGCGCGCGTATGTGAGAGGCGAGCGGGCGGCTGGAGCTGCGGCTGGGGTGACCCGGATCCTCAGTCGAGGCCCGACCCTCCGCCAGCGACGATGCCGCTGCCGCCCCAGGTCTCGCTGCTGCACCTCCTGCTGCTCGCCGCCGTCGCGGCCGCCTCGCCCGCGGTGAGTACCTCACCACCGCCGGCGACCCTACCGACCTGTACACCACCGACAACTCGTGCATCGTTTTTAAAAATTATGAATTGATCTTCACGTGCGGCTCCTCAGCCGTGTATTTTTAAAGACATTGTTTTGGTTCCTCGTCGTCTGTTTTTTACGAGTATTTGCTTCGATTAATTTTGCACGATTGGCCAGTTTCGTTCCTACAGACCATTCTCAAGTGCAGTAGATGTCAACAATTTGTGAGCGGATATAGTACGACATGTTGGTACCCCAGCACTCGTGAATGGCCTGAAAGGACGAAATTGGCCAATCGTGCCAAATTAAGGGAAGCAAACACGCGTAAACAACAGCAGAGATGTCAAAAATGGTTCAAATGGCTCTGAGCACTATGGGACTTAACTTCTGAGGTCATCAGTCCCCTAGACCTTAGAACTACTTAAACCTAACTAACCTAAGAACATCACACACATCCATGCCCGAGGCAGGATTCGAACCTGCGACCGTAGCGGTCGCGCGGTTCCAGACTGTAGCGCCTAGAACCGCTCGGCTACCTCGGCCGGCGCCGAGATGTCCTTTAATCATATATTGTCTAAGGGACCATCCAGGGCTTTCCTATGGATGAGTTCACTAGGTCGTTGAGTAAAAGCTCTATCGTCAGATAGCCAGACCAAGTGCAGATGGCGAAAGCTGTTTCCAGCCTTTTGATTTAGGTCCCCAATGGATCAGCTACAACAGGCAGTTGAGAATTTTGTCTGCAAACGGCGAGTAGTGTTCGTGGGACCCTTTGTTTCCTTCCAACCCGTGGTTGCCCGTGGCCTGGTTACTGGACTTTAGAAAAATATTGCCTTACTACTGCACTTCATTGTGAACCTCGTTGTGTTTGTTGTGCACCATCTCGCAGTATGTTTTGTTCAATATATACCGCACCAGTTATAAAAAGGAAAATTTTAGTGACAGATGCATAGGCATGGCAGCCTTATCGTAAGCAATAAAAGGGCGCGCAAAATCCTACCATGGCCACAGTTTTAAATGAATGAAGCGAAGTATGTATCGTTATGCAAAACGCATTTCAGTAGCCGCATGAACATCACCAATATTAAAGCATTATTGAGCCAGAAGCTACTGACAACATTTACACACAAATGAAGAATTTTGTCGATATATGCATCTACATTCACATAAAAATACCGAAAGCCATCATACGGTGAATGGCGGAGCGTACCATATATCACTACAGCAAGTGGTGTTCAATAAGTAATGCAACCCTCACTTTTTTGGGAGGTTTCTGCTGAAAAAAGCGGAATGTGTGTGGGGGACATCGTGGAATATTCTCAATTCAGTCCCCATAGTTTCATGAATTGCCAATCGGTGGTGGCGCTGTACGTTGCCTCCAAAATGGCGTCTGTAACGGAGGTACGTTCCAAGCAGAGAGATGTCATTCAGTTTCTTTTGCCGGAAAACCAGAGCATGCACATATTCAAAGGCACTTACAGAATTTCTACGGAGACCTGACAGTGAACAAAAGCCCGGTGAGTCGTTGGGCAAGGCATCTATCCCATCTGAACAAGGTGGCGCGTCGTGACAATTTTTTGTCAAACATCGTCACTAGCGATCAAATGTGGGTTCATCATTTCGAACAAGAAACAAAACGGCGGTCTATGGAGGGAGACCACACCACCTTTCCTCCGAAGAAAAAGTTCAAAGCCACTCTCTCAGCCAGTAAAGTCTTGGGGAATGCCTTCTCGGTCTCTGAAGAGGCTACTCTGATGTCCTCCTTTTTTCGGTGCAGCGAGCACACTGAAGTGCATTGTGCTACCGTCAGGAAAATGAAGAAACGATTTCTGCGTGTTCATCTGCACAAAAATGCAAACGAACTTCTCCTTCTCTGTGATAATGTAAGGCCTCACAAGTCTGCGCACCTTAGAGCAGCTCACAGAACTCCATTGGACCGTTCTTCCTGACCACCCTACGACTCGGATATCGCACCTTCCGACTTCCACCCTTCTGGCCCAATGAAAGATGTACTGTGCAGAAGCAGTAGGTGGATGATGGGGAGGTTATCGATGCAGCACGACCTTGGCTCCGGTGTGGGCGAGTAGTGTTACCATACGGGCATACAGGCCCCCCCCCCCCCCCCCCCCCCCCAGTAAGGTGGCTCAAGGCCGTCGCACTGAACGGATATTAGGTTGAAAAGTAGGGTTTGTAGCCAGATTAGTGGAGAATAATATGGTGTACTGGAATCCCGAATAAAACCAATCTGCTTTCAGCAGAAAAATGTGTTACATTACTTACTGAATGCGGCTCGTAGTAATCCCCTTTCCTGTTCGAATCGCAGATGCGAGGGAATAACGACTGTCTAAATGTTTCTGTACGAGCCCTAATTTCTCTTATCTTGCCTTTGTGACCCTTAGGCGAAATTTACTATGGTGGCAGTATAAACGTTTCACAGTCAGCCGCAAACGTCGGTTCTCTAAATTTTCTCAATAAAGTTTTGGGAAAAGAACGTCGTCTTTCGTCCACATACCCCATTTGACTTTGAGAAGCGTCTCCATAATACTCGGGTGTGGACGATCCTGCCGGAAGATTTATTCTACTTACGTCACTCAGATCTCCTCAAGCCACAGTTACAATGTTGATGTGACTGAAATTATGAACACATTTTAGAATGGCTCGTACTATTCTGTCTAAAGCACATCACAAGACTCGCATGGACAGGCCAGGCCCTTCAGCCAAATAAAACTATTATTATTACAAGACTCCCAGCCGCATTCTTGTCGCACGCCTTCTTCTCAGTTTCGGACAGTAATTGTGGTCTAATGTAGGATTACTTGTGTGAGTGCCCATACTGCTGAACGGCCGGAGTTAGCGGTCTCCTATCCCTGCTAGTACGACTGTAAACCGTTCTTTAGTTGATGGACCGTTCAACTGAACCTTGCGCTTCATCTGTTACAAATAAAGTGTTTGGACCTACGCAGTTTTGTAGGGAGTGTGAATGTCATTCGTATTCAGTTGATCAGTCACACAGCTTTGGGTTAATTCACAATTCAGTCATACGCCAAGACTTTTCCGTAGAGCACCTGTAATTTCACTGCAGTGCGCAGGTAGAGGGTGCGCTAAATAACATTCAAATGATTCAAATGGCTCTGAGCACTATGGGACTTAACAGCTGTGGTCATCAGTCCCCTAGAACTTAGAACTACTTAAACCTAACTAACCTAAGGACATCACACACATCCATGCCCGAGGCAGGATTCGAACCTGCGACCGTAGCAGTCACGCGGTTCCGGACTGCGCGCCTAGAACTGCGAGACCACCGCGGCCGGCAAATAACATTCCACAAGTAGCGAACCCACTGGTGTATTTCTGAAAGTGCTTCAAACAAATTACTCCGATACTCTCTATGAACTTCCCACAATCTCTATTACAGGCTTCTATGGGTTGTAAAGCGGCTTTGTAATTGAAGTTTTGATAGCGAACTTATGTCCGGAAGCGCTGAATATAAAAAAAGAATGAAGATTGTATCACGTTCAAATCTCCTGCTTCGCGGTACCCACACAAAATGAGAAGAGGGCGCCGTCAGCATTAAACGATTGTAGAACAATAATGGACACAGTTACTTCATAAACTGTCTACGAGGATGTGTACGAAGTGATTTGAAGTGGAACGACCACATAAAGCCGGCCGTTGTGGCCGAGCGGTTCTAGGCGATTCAGTCTGGAACCGCGAGACCGCTACGGTCGCAGGTACGAATCCTGCCTCGGGCATGGATGTATGTGATGTCCTTAGGTTAGTTAGGTTTAAGTAGTTCTAAGTTCTAGAGGACTGATGACCTCAGATGTTAAGTTCCTTTGTGCTCAAAGCCATTTGAACCATTTGACCACATAAAACTAATTGCAGTAAAGGCAGATACCAGACTGTGGTTCATTGGAAGAATTTTCAGGAAGTGTAGTCCATATACGAAGAAGGCAGCTTACAAAACAATCGTTCGATCACTACTTGACTGCTGGTCGTCATATGAGGTCAGTACCAGATACATCTCAATCTACATCATTAATCTGCAGTTCACAGTTAAATGCCTGGCAGAGGGTTCATCGAACCATCTCCAAGCCGTTTCTCCACCGTTCCACTCTCGAAAGGAGTGAGGGCAAAACGACTCTTAAATCCTTCCGTGCGAGCTCTGATTTCTCTTATTTTATCATTATGATCATTTCTCCCTATCTAGCTGGGCGTCAACAGAATATTTTCGCAATCGGAGGAGAAACTTGGTGCCGGCCGCTGTGGCCGAACGGTTCTAGGCGCTTCAGTCCGAAACCGCGCTGCTACGGGCATTGATGTGTGTGATGTCCTTAGGTTAGTTAGGTTTCAGCAGTTTTGAAGTCTAGGGGACTGATGACCTCAGATGTTAAGTACCATAGTGCTTAGAGCCATTTGAACCAAGTTTTGGGAAACTCGGTCATTGAAATTTCACGAGAAGATCCTGCCGCAACGAAACGCCTTTGTTGTAATGGTTGCCACCCCAATTCACATATATTGTCCACTCTCCCCTGTTTGGCGATAACGCAAAACCATCTGCCCTTCTTTAAACTTTTTCGATGTCCACCGTCAGTCCCATCTGATGCTGATCCCACATGGCACAGCAGTCCTCCGAAAGAGGGCGGACAAGCGTAGTGTAGTAGACCTGTTGCATTTTCTAAGCGTTTTGTCTATAAACCGCAGTCTTTCGTTTGCTCCCTCACAGCTCCATCTACGTAATCAAAAAAATGGCTACGAGCACTATGGGACTTAACATCTGAGGTCATCTGTCCCCTAGAGCTTAGAACTACTTAAATCTAACTAACCTAAGGACATCACACACATCCATGCCCGAGGCAGGATTCGAACCTGCGACCGTAGCGGTCTCGCGGTTCCAGACTGTAGCGCCTAGAACCGCTCTGCCACTCCAGCCGGCATCTACGTAATCATTCCAATTTAATTTACTCGTAATTGTAACCTCTAAGTATTTAGATATGTTTGCAGCCTTTAGATTTGTGTGTTTTATCGTGTAACCGAAATTTAGCTTATTTCTTTTAGTGCTCATCTGGATGGCTTCATAATTTAGTGTCAACTGTCACTTTTCGCACCATGCAGATATCTTACCTAATCATTTTGCAATTGTTTTTGAACATTTGATGACTTTGCAAGACGGTAAATGATTGCTGAAAACAATATAAGAGGGCTGCTCCGTATTGTCTCGTATGTCATTTATGTAGATGAGGAACAGCAAAGAGCCTATAAGGCTTTCTTGACTTTTAATGGATGAGTTCTCGTTAATTACTACGAACTGTGACGCTTCTGACAAACTCACGAAACCAGTCGTACAACTGAGGCTTTCCTCGATAGACACGCAATTTGATGAGAGGTCTCGTGCGCGTAAAGCCTTCTGTAAATCTAAAACTATGGAATCAGTATGACATCTCTTGTCGATAGCACTCATTTCTTCGTGAGTGATACGACTGATAGAGGAATAGAGAAAATTCAAAGAATAGTAGCAGCTTTCGTTACAGGTGCATTTAATAACTGCGAAAGCGTCACAGAGTTGATCAACCAATTCCAGTTGCAGACTCTGCAAGGGAAGCGTTGTGCATCACGGTGTGGTTTTTCTGTTGAAGTTCCGAGATCGTAGCTTCCTCGATGACTTAATAAGTACAGGGCGATTAGACACAGTGTGAAAGCTTGAAGTATGTTGCATGGTAGGTTTCGCTGAGAAATAATTGTTAAGAAAAAAATTCGATATGTTGCGCTGTTTCCGAGGCAGTTCAAGTTAGCCAATCAGACCGTTGCGCTCACAAATTCAAGCAGCTCGCCAGATACAACTAGTGTTAGTTGTTCTCGCAGTTAGATAATAATCCACGAGACTATTTAGCCTTTGGTTCGCATTCGATCCAAAGTAACATCGCATGTTTAATTTTAAACCGTTTTCTTGTTCGGTTTTAGGAAACGGTTCTAGGAAACGAATCGTAAAACATGTTTGGCGACACCGTCTCCAGAGAGCTGCTTGAATCTGAGCGCGGAATGGCCCTGATTGGGCATCTTTGATGCTTATCTGCTCGGAAAAGGCGCGGCGCATAGAATTTGTTCCTAACAGCTGTTTCTCAGCGCAGCCTACGCTGCAACACCCCTACACGCAAAAATCTGTACACAGCCCAATCTAGCTACTTCCATGAATGATGAGGACAACACAAACACCCAGTTCCCTGGCAGAAAAGATCTCCAACCCGGCAGGGGATCGAACCCGGGACCCCGTGATTCAGAGGTAGCAACGCTAGCCGCTAGAACACGATCTGCGGACAGAGAGAGATTCGAGCCCACACGGAAGCTTACTGGCAGTCGTTCTTCCCGCGAACTATTCGCGACTGGAACAGGAAAGGAGGATGTGACAATGACCGCAAGGTGGCTTACGGAGTACATTTGTAGATACAGTGCAGATGTGGATAACATCACATACCATTCTTGTCGAACTACAACAACGGCTGCGGTACGTCCTCAAGAAGGACTGTGGTGCTCCACGGACACGGACGGAGCTCTTTGAAGAGGACGCCCTACGACACGTGGAAGACAACCCGACGACGAGTACTCGAAACATTGCCTATGCCAAGGTCAAGGTCAAGGGCTCGAGTAGAGCAAACGGGTCACAGCTCACTGTCTCTGCTGTGTCCGTACCATGAAGCGGGAGATTTGAAACTGATCCGATACTCAAATTTATTTCACATCCGAACATGTGTTCCTTATCAAAACTTTATGTGGTAAATCACCCTTACAACTCGCAGAAGCCTGTGATAGGAATTGTGAAAGACCCTGCATACGCTGATTTGCTGTTGGTAGATCATCGTTAGAATGCTTCACGGTAATTATGTGCAGTTCTATTTGTGATTACTAAAATCGCACTGTCTCTAGTTCAGCCTCGACGTGGTTAAATACACATTTTTGTTTCGCTCATTCTATTACAAAAATAGTTCAGAGACCGTGCAATTGTTGGCTTGGTAATATAGCGTCAATGTCTATACAGGGCGATTCAGCTGCCGCTACCGCTGTGGTTTTATGCAACACGCAGTGTTATATCTGGCCTTTAAAACCCACATGCGAGATTTTCATATTCTCTCACTCGCTTCAAGAATGAATACAAAACTGGCCTTTAAACTCACCTTCACTCCTGCATTTAGCCTCCCCAGACAGAATTTATAGTATGTTGTTTATGGGATTCTCACCTACCACTGCACGAATTATTTCCTCTTTTTAGTCCTCGTAGTTGTCTTTGACTGGCATTATTACGTCACCGGCTCAGTCGAGCACTTACAAATTGTAAAACTGGCATTTGTGTAAATTTTATGTAACAATATTGAGAATTTTAACTGTGGAAAATGAACATTTACATCATTGTATTAGTCAGGCCTTCTGACTTCAGAAACTACTGCGCTTGCAAGTTTTAACTATGGATCGTTTGTCAACGTAATTAGTTTTGGCGTAATCTTCAGAAAAGTCTTTTTTCTTTCACTAAATCAACAACGTTAACGAAACAGCTGAATATGTTGTTGGTAACAGACCAATCGATAGAGACCAAAGAAGGTCGAATATCGGAAACAGTTCGTGTCTAGTCAAAAATTTTTGTACAGTAGCAGGAGAGAGTGCCCCACGAATAACAAACTGGAAATCTGATGAGGGATAAGTGTGGGTGTGGAGGTGCGTTTGAAGGGCATATTTGTACGTTTTTCTTGAATACTTCGAAAACCGTGGCCTCCAGCGAAAACATTAAATTTACTACAAGAAAGCTCCTGTTGATTTCTACTGTAGGATTAATAGTATGCGTATAGCAATTGAGAGAGTATGTAGGCCAGAACAACAATGCGTGTTGCATAAAATTACAGCTGTAGGGGCAGCTTTATCATCCTGCATATTTCTCCTACAGTCAGGCACGTCCTGTTCACCAGACCTTCTTAGATTCTTTTACGAAATTCGTCACTCTTTTGTATTGCTAACCTTGCAGTTAATGAGAACACTACCGTGTTTGTACACCGCAACCATCCGTCCGAACGCCATACACTGATTCTGTCTGACCCTGTCTGCCTGCTTAGCTGGATGGTAACGTGCTCGCCTCCCATGCAAGTGGGCCCGGGTTCGATTCCCGGCCAGGTTGGAGATTTTCTGCGCTTGTGGACTGCGTGTTGTGTAGTCCTCCTCATCATTTCATCCTCATCACCGGTGCGCAAGTCGCCCAATGTGGCGTCGAATGAAATAAGACTTGCACTTGGCGGCCGAACTTCCCCGAATAGGGCCCTCCCGGACAACGACGCCGTACGCTCATTTCATTTCCATTTGTCTGACCCAGTCTGTCAGCGCATAATATAAGACGAAGGTGAACACGAGGTATCGGTGTCTAGCTACACTCCGAGCAAGTTCATTAAATTTTTGTGGGAACCTTTGATCCTGAAGTAGCTGGCCAAAATCGTGAGGTGCCAAAGAAACTGGTGCACCTGCCAAATATCGTGTATCGAGTAGCTCCCCCCCCCCTTACCCCCACCCGAGCACGCAGAAGTGCCACAGCGCAACGTGGCATGGACTCGACTAATGTCTGAAGTAGTGCTGGAGGGAACTGACACCATGAATCCTACAGTATGTAGCAATGCATCCCAGATACAATCAACAATATTCATGTCTGGGGAGTTTGGTGGCCATCAAGAGTTTTTAAACCCAGAAGAGTGTTCCCGGAGCCACTCTGTAGCAATTCTGGACCTGTGGGATGTCGCATTGTCCTGCTGGATTTGCCCAAGTCCGTTGAATTGTATGATGGACGTGAATGGATGCAGGTGATCAGACAGGATACTTACATACGTGTCACTTGTCAGAGTCGTATCTAAACGTATCAGGGGCCTCATATCACTCCAACCGCAGGCGCCTCACGCCGTTACAGAGCCCTCACCAACTTGAACAGTTCCCTGCTGACACGCAGAGCCCATAAATTCATGAGGTTGTATCCATTACCCGTACACGTCTATCCGCTCGTTACAATTTGAAACGAGACTCGTTCGACCAGGCAATATGTTTCCAGTCATCAACAGTCCAATGTCGGGCTCAGACGAGGCGTAAAGCATTTTGTCGCGCAGTCATAAAGGGTACACGAGTGGACCTTCGGCTCCGAAAGCCTACGTCGGCGATATTTCGTTGAATGTTTGGCACGCTAACATTTGTTGATAGCTCAGCATTGAAATATGCAGAAATTTGCTGAGGGGTTGCACTTCTGTCATGCTGAACGATTCTCTTCAGTCGTCGTCAGTCCAGTTCGTGCAGGGTCTTTTACCAGCAGCAGCGATGTCGGAGATTTGATGTTCTACCGAATTCCTGATATTCGCGGTACGCTCGTGAAATGGTCGTACGGGAGAATCCCCACTTCATCGCTACCTCGGAGATGCTGTGTGCCATCTCTCGTGTAACGACTGTAACACCACTTTAAAACCCACTTAAACCTTGTAGCAGCAGTAACCGATCTAACAACTGTACCAGACACTTGTTGTCTTATGTAGGCGTTGCCGACCGCAGCGCCGTATTTTGCCTGCTTACATACTCTGTATTTGAATGCGTATGTCTATACCAGTTTCTTTGGCGCTTCAGTGTAGTTTTCCGATGGAGGTTTCTGACCATCTGATTATACTATAAGGATATGGGCTGCTACTCTTAACAGCGCTTGTGCCAAATCCTTCATCAGCGGCAATTTGTCCATTTCTTTTACACCTTTCATATTTATCACACATTGTCTACGACCTCCCTGACCTACGGACGAATTCGCTAAATCGCTTTGACAATGGTCCAATCTAGGTAGCGTGCACAAATCGCGAAGGATTTACAATTGATTTCAACGCCAGAAAATATTTCTCCAATCGTTTTTTTTGACCACCTCGTATTAGTGGTGTAGCTTACACTACGTTATCACTGACCGCTGTAACTAGCTGATTTACTCACTTTTGTACAGGGAGGACATGTGGTTAGAAAATTGTTAACGAATGTCCCCAGTTCGTTGTCTAGATCGCAGGGCTGTGGGTTCGATTCCTGGCCGGGTCGGAGATTTTCTTCGCTCGGGGAGGGTATCTGTGTTGTCCTAATCATTTCGCGTCACCTGTATCACGAAGACGCGCCAGTCGCCGAAGTGACGTCAAATGGAAAGACTTGCACCAAACGGCCAGTAATGCCATATGAGCATTTTATTTTTCATTTGTTTGTTAAATAGTGCAGGAAGATTTGAAAAGTGTCAGTGGTTGGTGGGAGGACTGACAATTAACCCTCAAGAAGAGAAATGTGAATAAACTGCAGCTACAGGAGGGTAAAATATATTTTGTGTCGCAACCGCTTTCTTCAGCCGCTATGTGATTCTCATTTCTAGGAGCCAAAACCAACGGTGACACAAAATACATTTATAAACCGGATCTATTAGTTACTGCTACTGTTGCAGATAACCGTGTCCACGTCGAAGAACATGGTGAGCAAAATAATAATAAGCAAATATAATGCTCGTAAATACAACAAAAGATCCGATCTTGTTTGTGTATACTTTCTGGAATGATTCACTGGAACAAGACACAGCTTAAAGTGGACTAACAACATAAATCTGTCAGCGTTAATTTTGGAGAAACTGTCTTAATGGGACAGAGAAGATTCAAAAAGGGCCGCACGATTCGTAACGAGTTTGTATAGTCAGCGCGAGAACACCCAACAAACTCCAATGAGAGATGGTATAAGAAGGAAGTTCTGTACGGTGGAGTGGTTTAATAATTCCAACAGCCCACGCTCCAATACCTCTGCCAACTTGCATCGATCACAACAACAAAAATTCAAGACTTTTCAGGTCCATCGCAGAATATGTACGCGAATACGCCCAGTCTCGCAACTGAACTCTGCTCTTCACAAATACAGTTCCATATTCTCCATTGCTTCGCCATCTTGCTCTTTCACCTTCTCCAGACTCAAGTTTGTTATGTCTGTTGCGTAGCTGCGCAGTGCAGATGACTGATGAGTGTGCATTACGCGAGGTGTAATAGAAATGAGTGAAAGTAAAAGACGGTGCTGACACGTAGCTTGCTTCCGTCTCAAGTAGCCTGCTTCCGTCTCAAGTTACAAATGAGCGGAACGTGAGGCTTTGCTGCTTTCGTGTGGGGTGATGTACCACGACCTGCAGATGGTGTATTGGACCCACTGTATAACTTGTAACCGAATCGTGCAACGTACGGTACGAACTGCATCAATAGCTCGACCTCTGATATAAGATTTCAAATTACTTGAGCGCTGAGCACTAAAATTTTATTTCCAGCGCTAACAACGTTGAGTATCAGTGGACAAAGTCCAAGAGTATTTTACAATGCGCTTTAAATAGGTATGTCCCAGGCAAGGTGTGAGGGATGGGAAAGACCCATCAGAGTTCAGCAGCAAAGTTAGAAAACTGCTACGTAAGCAAAGAGATCTTCACTGCAAATTTAAGCGTTATCAAAGCCAAACAGATAGACAAAAATCAAAAAACGCTAAAATTAGGGTAAGGAGAGCCATGAGTTAAGCATTCAACGGATTCGAAAGTCAAGTTCTAAGAAGTGTCATTCTTATGTTAAATCAGCAAACAGATCAAAGCCGTCTACCCAGGCGCTCTGTAATCATAATGGTAGTGAAGCGAAGGATGACACAGAAAAGGTCGAAATGGTAAACGATTTTTTCCAAAACTGTTTCACAGGCTAAGATCACACTGTGGTGGCTCTTTTAAATCGCCGCACAAACTACAAAATGGCTGATATCGAAATAAGTAACCATGGTATAGAAAATCAATTGTAATTGCTCAACAGGGGGATGGCCACTGGACCTGCTGGGATACTAATACGATTCTACTTAGAGCATTTGAAAGAACTTGCCCTCCTCTGAAAGCAGTGTACCGTAGGTCTTTGAAAGAGCGAAGTGGTCCTGATGATTGGATAAAAGCACAGTTCATTCCCATTTTCAAGAAGGGTCGTTGAAGAAGGGCACAATATTATAGGTCTATATCTCTGATGTCAGCCAGTTGTAGAATTCTGGATCATGTTTTTTGCTCACGTAGTATGACATTTCTGGTGGCCGAAAATTTCCTCTGTAGGAAGCAACATGAGTTCCGAAAACAACGATCTTGTGAAACCATACTCGCTCTGTTCGGCCGCGAGACCTAGAAAATAGAAGATACAAGCACCCAGGTTCAACCGTGCCCCTTGACTTGCGGAAGGTATTCGATACAGTTCCGCCCTGCCGCCTAATCAACAAAATACGAGAGTAAGGAATGTCAGACCAGCTGTCTGACTGAAATGAAGAGTTTCTAGCAAACACAACACAGCATCTCATTCTGTACGGAAACAAGTCTTCAGATGTAAAAGTAATGTCGGTCGTGTCCCAGGGGAGTGTTATAGGATCATTACTTTTCGCTGTGTATATAAATGACCCTGCAGAGGCTTTTCGTGGATGGCGCTATTGTCGCTACACAGAAGTCGCGACGGTGGAAAATTGTAGCGAAATGCAGAAAGGCTTAGTGCAGGTAGTAGCAATTGACCCTCAACATAATCAAATGTGACGTATTGCGAATACATTGACAGAAAAACCTTTTATTTTATGAGACCACAATTGCAGAAAAATCACTGGAAGCAGTTACTTCCATAAAATACCTAGTAGTATGCTTGCAGAGCGATGTGAAACCGAACGACAGCATAAAATTATTCGCGAGTAAGGCAGACGCCAGACAGATTCATTGGAAGAATCTCAGTAAATGTAGTTCATCAGCTAAGGAACTAGCTTGGAAGACACTCGTTAGACCAGTACTTGAATATTGCTCGCCAGTGTGAGATCTGTACCAGATAGGACTAACAGAGGAAACAGAGAAGATCCAAAGAAGAGCCGCGCGTTTCGTTACAGATTCATTTAGTAGGCACGAAAGCGTCACAGATGACCAATCAACTCCAGTGGCAGACACTGCAAGAGAGGCGTTCTGCACCACGGTGTGGTTTATTACTAATGTTCGGAGAGCTTTCGTTCCTAGAAGAATTAAAAAAATATATTGATTTCTCTCACGAAACGACCATGAAGATAAAATTAGAGAGAATCGAACCCTCACAGAGGCTTACCGACACTCGTTCTTCCCACGGACATTTCGCAACTGTAATAGGAAATGTGGGAAGTATCAACCGTACACAAAGTACCCTCCGCCACACACCATAAGGTGGCTTGCGAGATATAGATGCAGATATAAATGTAGGTTTAGTATTAAAAGAACAGCTAGGAGTGCAGAAGCTTACTCTGAATCAAGCGCGGAATCTACCCGTTGCATCTGGAGCATAGACTATTCTTGAGGTACCGGGACTGCAGCCGGATCATGTTGAGTTCTTGCCACGATATTTCGGCTGTCAACCGTTCAGCCATCTTCAGGTAAGTGTCCCTAACCCACCTGAAGATGGCTGAACGTTTTCCAGTCGAAATATTGTTGCAAGAAGTCAACATAATCCGGCTGCAGTCCCTGTACATCATAGAATATTCAGTACGTCGGGGTAACTACTGGAGCACAGGCTGTTAAATCCCTCGCAGACAGCCAGACAAGCAGAGGAAACTAAGGGAAAGTAGTTTTAATACACCGCTGTTGATTTTTCTTTTTTCCTTCAATTTCTTTATGCCTTAAAGTGTGGGAATAGTCTCGCTCTATCCTTTCTTCCATTCCACTCCATTTCTTCATTTGCACGATTGTTTTGTCCCAGTTTCTCCACCCCGTCCTTCCACGTGGTGCGGGATCCTCCTCGTCCAGCTCCACCCTGCATACTCACTGAAATACTTGTTTAGCTTTTCTTTCCTCTATTTAGCTGGAATCTTCAATTGGTGTGTTAATGTGAATGTGGGACGCTTCAATTACTGAGTCCAAATGAACAACCATTATACTTGAATTGGCAGGTTCCCAACCAGTCACTGTCTGTGATAAACTTTTATGATTATTAACGATTAGATAGGAGAAAGAAGGAAAAGTTGGAGGTGGAAGCAGAAAGGGTGGAGGGAGTTATGGCTATAATGTTTCTACGAAGCGTTCTCTCTTGTTGGAGAAGAGATAAAGTCAACAAGAAGAAAGTTGAGTGGGAAGCAGAGTGAAAGGGCCTCTTGACGCCGAAGAAACCGGAGTCAGCAGATGTGCACATCTAAAACGAACTGGTCGTGAAGCAGTATAGAGAATCACGAGATTATTGACACTCACCTGAAAGATGTCACGAATGCTTACCCAGAGAAACATGAATATAAGAGAGGGGTGAGCTTGAAAATAGCTCAGGAAGCCCAGAGATGAAATCATTCAGCTTTCATGATGCATGGGAATTACGCAGTGTTACGACAGAAAACTCTCCGAGTGAAGAAGCTTCAATAAAATCGAAATTATTGGTTCGTGAGAGAAATTGATAAATACTCGTACAAGAATCGAGCAGTTTCAAGCTCTTTAGTATCTGGCAGTAATTTCTGAAGTTATGTGCAGCTTGAACTGTTTCTAACACGGGCGGTAATTTTGCGTTGTCTTCGCAGCTTCTACGCGACCTGCATTAAATGCCCAATACGGAGGCAACATCCTTTTGCAGAGTGTGACTTCCGTCTTGCTCATTCTTCTGATCCTCCCTTCTCACCCAAATTGATAGGCATTATTAAAAAACGATACGTCGTTCACTGCATTCGTCTGAAATCCTTCGTCATCTCCTGCAGCCAAGTTTTCAATGGTGTTTACAGCAAAATAATGCTTTTAAAAAATACTTATCTCTGAAACGATGTCAACTGACAAAACCACACCACTTCAGTCGTAAGAAAAACGAGTGGGAGACTACAGATGCTTGACAGTATTCTCGAGCGGTCAGCAACCGAAAGCTATCAAAAAGTTTTCGAAAATGAGTAGTATTCGTCATCTGCTGCATCCATTACATTCGCGCCAATAAAGTGTCCCCGTTTTTCTTAATGTTCAGAGACATTAATACGCATTTGTAGTCTGAAATTTTGTTTACGAACAAAACGAAACGTCATAAATCTTCATTGCAAAATTTAAATAATAAGCGTTTATTTTGCTATAAGTATGGGAAATTGTGGCAGTCTAAAGTGCACATTAGTTCATGTATCGCATTGTCGGTACAAGCTGGTTGCATAACTGATTTGTCGATCACTATTGTGCTCAATAACCATACAATTTAACGAAATAATAAAAAACGATAGCTCCAGACCATAATAACGTTCTTGTGCTGGAGCCTGGAGCTCACGAGGTACGTGACACGATATTCCACAACCAGGACGACGATGACCACGATCTGTTCCTCTCTGCGTCTGTTAGGAAAGAAAAGATGCCTAGTTACAGTCATTAAACAGCAATAAAACACCTCGACTGTTAAGGCGTTCGCACAGAGCTCTGCAGCACTTTCCTCGCTGCCAGCATTTCCCCACTTTTGGAAGGGAAGCAATTAAGCACAATACACTATAACTTAATATGTTCCTCAATGGAAAGAGAGACTACACAATAGGAGGTTGCCATCATCAGTTGAACGTTCCTATGTATAAACAACTTTCCCGGAAGTTTCGTTTTTTATTGGTCTAATAATTCTTAATCCTATAGATTTCTGGATCGTGTAACACCATTTTAAGGCACTAGCGTCTCTAGCAAGTTTAATTACCTCTATGATTCCTTTTATTAATGACACACAGAAGACAACAGATCGCGGTGATTCTTGTGAAATGTCGTGTCACGTACCTCGTGAGCTGCAGGCTAACTGAAACAATAGCTACTCCACAAGAAAGGAAATAGCGTTAAAAACAACATTATTCTGATCAAGAGTTATCGTTTTATGTTATCATTAACGCACACAAAAAAGAAGCCGATTATTTGAAACAACGCTGTTATTGTCAAGAGGATACTTGGCAGATCGTGTCTAGTTACTTACTTTGTGCGTCTGTAACGTTACTGAGAAAAAAAAATCTTTCTTCCTACGTACTCAACTGTCAAGTCTCCAATAAAGAAAAGGAAAATTAGAACTTTTGACGTCTAATAACATGTGTATTAGTAGACACCGGGAACGAAAGAGGAAAAGGAAGAGAAGATGAAACGACCTTGGACTGCTCAAAAAAGCAGCACGCGTTCACCTACATTGATTTGGGGGAAATTACGCAAAATCTAAATTCTATGGACGGACGGAGAACGAAGCCGGCTGCTCCAGATTACGAGAGCTGTAAGAGGAGCGTTCAATAAGTAATGCAACACATTCTTTCTCGGCCAATTTCGCGTGAAAAAAATGCGTAGAATCGTAGAATATTCCCGCCTTAGCCTCAACGATTTAAAAAAGTTCCATTAAGTGGCGGCGTTATACGTAACCTTCAAAACGGCGTCTGTAACGGAGGTACGTTGCAGGCAGCGAACTGTCATTGAGTTTCTTTTGGCGTAAAACCGGAGCATCGCAGATATTCGTAGGTGCTTGCAGATTGTCTACGGAGACCTGGCAGTGAACTAAAGCACTATGAGTTGTCGGGCGAGGCGTCTGTCATCATTGCAACGAGGTCGTTCGAACCTGTCAGATCTCACTCGTGCCGGCAGGCTGCACACAGCTGTGACTCCTGCAACGTTGGAGTGCGAGGACAGTCTCATTCGAGGTTACTCCTGTATATAAGAAGGGTAGAAGGGCGGATCCTCAAAATTACAGACCAATATCCTTAACATCAATTTGTTGTAGGATTCTCACACATATTCTCAGTTCGAATATAATGAATTTCCTTGAGACAGAGAAGTTTCTGTCCATGCATCAGCACGGCTTTAGAAAGCATCGCTCCTGCGAAACGCAACTCGCCATTTTTTCACATGATATCTTGCGAACCATGGATGAAGAGTGTCAGACGGATGCAATATTCCTTGACTTCCGGAAAGCGTTTGACTCGGTGCCCCACTGCAGACTCCTAACTAAGGTACGAGCATATGGGATTGGTTCCCAAATATGTGAGTGGCTCGAAGACTTCTTAAGTAATAGAATCCTACGTTATCCTCGATGGTGAGTGTTCATCGGAGGCGAGGGTATCATCTGGAGTGCCCCAGGGAAGTGTGGTAGGTCCGCTGCTGTTTTCTATCTACATAAATGATCTTTTGGATACGGTGGATAGCTGTTTGCTGATGATGCTGTGGTGTACGGGAAGGTGTCGTCGTTGAGTGACTGTAGGAGGATACAAGATGACTTGGACAGGATTTGTGACTGGTGTAACGAATGGCAGCTAACTCTAAATATAGATAAATGTAAATTAATGCAGATGAATAGGAAAAAGAATCCCGTAATGTTTGAATACTCCGTTAGTAGTGTAGCGCTTGACACACTCACGTCGATTAAATATTTGGGCGTAACATTGCAGAGCGATATGAAGTGGGACAAGCATGTAATGGCAGTTGTGGGGAAGGCGGATAGTCGTCTTCGGTTCATTGGTAGAATTTTGGGAAGATGTGGTTCATCTGTAAAGGAGACCGCTTATAAAACACGAATACGACCTATTCTTGAGTACTGCTCGAGCGTTTGGTATCTCTATCAGGTCGGTTTGAGGGAGGACATAGAAGCAATTCAGAGGCGGGCTGCTAGATTTGTTACTGGTAGGTTTGATCATCACACAAGTGTTACGGAAATGCTTCAGAAACTCGAGTGGGAGTCTCTGGAGGAAAGGAGGCGTTCTTTTCGTGAATCGCTACTGAGGAAATTTGGAGAACCAGCATTTGAGGCTGATTGCAGTACAATTTTACTGCCGCCAACTTACATTTCGCGGAAAGACCACAAATGTAAGATAAGAGAGATTAGGGCTCGTACAGAGGCATATAGGCAGTCATTTTTCTCTCATTCTGTTTGGGAGTGGAACAGGGAGAGAAGATGCTAGTTGTGGTACGAGGTACCCTCCACCACGCACCGTATGGTGGATTGTGGAGTATGTGTGTAGATGCAGATGTAGATGCAGAGGTGATCGACGGATCTCAATGAAACACCTCATTGCTCAACTGGACATCTGTGTTGGTAGTGCTGATATGCTCGTCCAGCAATTGGGGTATCAGAGGTATGTGCCTGCTGGACTCCTCGCGACTAACAAGAGTTCGCAAAGACCAAAGAAGGCCTGATACACACGCGGAACTGCTTGAAAGTTACGAGGCCGATCGCAAAAATTTTTTTTTCGAAAATTGCCACAGGCGATGAAATGTGGGTTCATCTCTCCGGACCAAAAATAAAAAAAAAGCGGTAATCCATGGAGGGAGGCCACACCACCCCTCCTCGGAAGAAAATACCGGTCATTGCGACGGTCTTCTGGGACTCTGAACGGGTTGTTTCAAGTCCTCCCTCATCAACTCTGAAGTGTATTGCGCTATTCTCAAGAAAACTAAGAAACGATATCAGCGCGTTCGTTGCCACAAAAATGCAGACGAACTTCTCCTTCTCCATGACTACGTAAGACCTCACAAGCCCCCACCCTAGAGGAGCTCACAAAACTTCATTGGACTAATCTTCCTCATCTACCCTACAGCCCGAATCTCGCACCTTCCGACTTCCGTCTGTGTTCCTCATCCACCCTATAGCCCGAACCTCGCACCTTCCGACTTCCATCTGTTTGGCCCATTCAAGGATGCACTCGGCTAGAAGCAGTGCGTGGATGACGCAGAGATTATTGACTCAGCAAGACTTTAGCTCCGACGTCGACCAGTACAGTGGTACCATGCGGTCATACAGCACTCCCAGTAAGGTTGCGTTAGTCCGTCGCACTGAACGGAGATTATGTTGAAAAATAGGGTTTTGTAGGCAAAAGAGTGGGGAATAATATGATGTATTGGTTCCTGAATAAAACTAACCTGCTTTTTGATAATAGTGTTGTGTTAGTTACTGAATGCCCCCCGTATGCAACCACTCCTACTCCTCGCTCTGTCACCTCTCCAGGTTTCCTGAGCCTGTTCATGACACTCCTCATCTGCTCATAAGCGTGAACTATTTCTTCTATCGAAGGAAAGCGTCCTTTGCATTCTGTATGTATCCTCGCGAATTAGATCCAATTTACTAAGCGAGATGTATCAGTAGTCAAGTCACTGGACTCAGACACTGATCCAAGAGGGTTGGGGAGGGGGTAGCGGGTTCATGGGAGTCACGACCCACTCCTCTCCCAAAAAAAACTTTTAATAGAAGTGTTTAAACTTAAGTGTAGCAGGCCGGGGTGGCCGAGCGGTTCTAGGCGCTACAGTCTGGAACCGCGCGACCGCTACTGTCGCAGGTTCGAATCCTGCTTCGGGCATGAATGTGTGTGATGTCCTTAGGTTAGTTAGGCTTAAGTAGTTCTAAGTTCTAGGGGACTGATGACCTCAGAAGTTAAGTCCCATAGAGCTCAGAGCCATTTCAACCATTTTAAGTGTACCATTTTCCAAGTTCCATAGCTAACTTTCAGAGAACGAAGTAGTATGAAAAGTAAAAGTGTCGTAACATGGCGAGGAATTCCAGAAATTACAAGCACGGTACTTTCCAGTTGCTTACGCGAGGAACTGCCTACGTGGATATTCTTGCAGTCTGATCGGTAACACTGTAACTAGGGAAGGCGCACATTCATCGTATGCTGTCAACAACAAATCTGAACCACTTCGTAAGTCTACAGGTACACCTGGAAAACCACAAGGAACACAGAAAGGGAAAGACCCTACACTTTTCAAAAAATCAGAAAGATTAACATCTCGGACGTCAGTGGAAACGATTTGAAAGACAAAGCATTCCCCTCACTTGCACGTTCATGTAGCCGTAGACCGCAAATCTGGTTTCACAGTCGTAGTGCTTAGTGACATACTGATAATAGTGACTCCACCCTGATATTTTACACTATGTACATTGTTATGTTGTCAAAGTCGAGAGAATTTGTTCCTGTCATAGCTCTTAAATTAATTGCATCACTCATGTACTTCTCAAATCTTCAGATATGAGCTTTTCAGGTACCATACTTGTCTGCATTCCGATTTCTTGGACATTAAGGGAAAGCGATATAGTAAAAAGTGACAAAATGAAATTACTAAAATTATTGACATTATATTATGTCCAATGAAGAACAAAAATGGCTATTGGATTTTGAGGCGAAACAAGGACATATACTAATTTTGCCCTAAAATAACAGATGAGACATGGAGGCAAGACAAAGAAGAACTTAGAAGGAATGCAAGTTTTCCACAAGACTTTTCTCGACAGAGACAAATTCAGAATGGAAACCAAAAAATTCAAAGCTTTTCAGAAAGATGAAGCAAACGGAGAAACAACTGGTGTCAGATGGTCAGATGAGAGGAAAATGGAAGAGTTTTGGAGAAGGATGAAGGAAAAGAGAAAAAATATTACCTTGACGTGGGCCTTAGTAGGCCTGAATCAAAACAACGCGGCACGTTAAAAGTTGGGATGATACTGAGTTATATTTGATGGAATGAGGAAGAGAGAGAGAAACAGAGAGAGAGAGAGGAGAGGGGAGGGGGGGGGGGGGGGGGGGGGAACTATAAGAAACACACCCTCTGTTTTCACCTAACAGGGAAGAGCGAGATTCAGATCCCCGTACGACAACCCAGATTTAGATTTCGTGTTGTTTCTCAATTAAGACGAATTCCGGGATGATTCCTTTGGAAAAAATAAGGCCTATTTATAACCTTATTAGTGTCCAAAATCATCCTGACCTCTGTCACTATTGACCTCCTCCCTTCCTTGGTTTTTAAATGCGAACTAAACCTCTAACAGTTTTAACGAAAGAGGCCGCCGAATGTCAAGTATTGTCAAACACTACGAAATAGTATTCCTGAACGAAAAGATGTAGAATTTTAATCGTAGAAGGAACTGTTCGTTCAACTAATTTCACGAACATTGCTTCATAATGCTGAATTACAATTTATTGAAACATGATGACCATCTTGCTAGTGATAGTACAAAACTTTCGTACAAAACGGGCGTCCTGTAACCTTTCATCAAAGAGAAAGGCTCTGATGTCTATCAGCTGCATAATTCGGCGTTTAGGATCTGGGCGTGTCTCGCTGACTCACATACTTTAAGCGTAGTTGCCCTAGTGGCACGTCGTACTAACTTCCTGGTAGCGGAGGACTTTCCAGGACAGTGTGCTGAATCAACATTACGTTCGCATTTACTTCGTTTGAAGGCTATTAACAGTAGTATGTTTTAGGTTGGTTATTACCTCCAAGTACATCTGGCAAGAGTATGCCATTAATGCTTATTTTCCCTTAGGCAGCAGGTCAGGTGTTGAAGTGTGGTTGTAAAACGAAGAGTTTATACTGGCATGCGTAGTCCGCTTGGTGATGCGGCTACGACCGTGCAGAAAATATCAAGTAGTAACTTGCATGACGTGTTTATGGGAAGAGTGTTACACACAGAGGAAAAAACAACTAACACACTGATGTGTGCACACATTGCCGTCCGGAGTGGCCGTGCGGTTTTAGGCGCTACAGTCTGGAACCGAGCGACCGCTACGATCGCAGGTTCGAATCCTGCCTCGGGCATGGATGTGTGTAATGTCCTTAGGTTAGTTAGTTTTAATTAGTTCTAAGTTCTAGGCGACTGATGATCTCAAAAGTTAAGTCGCATAGTGCTCAGAGCCATTTGAACCATTTTTTGTGTACACATTAAGGTACCACACATAAAAATCTCTGCACTTGTACTCGTTACATCCCATATACACACAGGGTGGCCAGAAACTGTCTGGAAAGCTTGTAAGAATGTGGCAGGGTAGTTTTTGCTGAGAAATAAATGTTAAGAAAAAATATAATAAGTTGCGCCGTTTACGAATTAATCAGCACTGAAGTTGGGCAATCAGGTCGTTGCGTGTGCAGAGTCAAGCGGCCCTCCAGATACAATAAAATAGTGTCAGTTGTTCTCATAGCGTAGATGTTGCACACGAGACTGCTGTGCCTTTAGCTCGGGTTCGATTTCTACTTCTGTCCCGCTCTCTTGTTCGGTTTTATAAAACCAAACGAAGAAGACGTTCGGTGACACCGCCTCTGGCGGGCGGCTTGAATTTGCGTGAGCAATGGCCCTACTGGTTAACTTAATGCTAAGTGTACCGGAAACGTCGAAATGCATCAATTTTTTTCTTAACGGATATTTCTCAGCACAGCCTACCATGCAATATCTTAACAAGCTTTTCATACTGGTTCTGATCACCATATATACTGGTGTGTCCACCAGAACGTATGGTGCACAACAATACACAGAGGGTGTGCCACATCACATGTCGAGCATCCAGGTGAAAAATGAAGAGCACAAACAGCACAGCCGATGTTATACATCTCCGCCTTACGTCACGCAAGTTGTTCACAAGTAACATCCATCCAATGAACATCCATCCCCCAAACGCAGATGCAAAAGGACACAAGGATACTCTTAGATACACTATGTCATCAAAAGTATCCGGACACCCCCAAAAACATACGTTTTTAATATTAGGTGCATTGTGCTGCCACCTACTGCCAGATACTCCATATCAGCGGCCTCAGTAGTCATTAGACATCGTGAGAGAGCACAATGGGGCGCTCCGCGGATCTCACGAACTTTGAACGGGGTCAGGTGATTGGATGTCACTTGTGTCGTACGTCTGTACGCGAGATTTCTACACACCTAAACATCCCTAGGTCTGCTGTTTCCGATGTGGTAGTGAAGTGGAAACGTGAAGGGACACGTACAGCACAAAAGCCTACAGGCCCACCTCGTCTGTTGACTGACAGACCGCCGACAGTTGAAGAGGGTCGTAATGTGTAATAGGTATATATCTATCCAGACCATCACACAGGAATTCCAAACTGCATTATGATCCACTGCAAGTACAATGACAGTTAGGCGGGAGGTGAGAAACTTGGATTTCATGGTCGAACGGCTGCTTATAGCCGTACATCACGCCGATAAATGCCAAACGACGTCTCGCTTGGTGTAAGGAGCGTAAACATTGGACGATTGGACAATTGTAAAACGTTGTGTGGAGTGACGAATTGCGGTACACAATGTGGTGATCATTTGGCATTGTGTGAGTATGGCGAATGCTGCCCAGTGAACGTCATCTGCTAGCGTGTGTAGTACCAACAGTAAAATTCGGAGTCGGTGGTGTTATGGTGTGATAACGATTTTCATGGAGGGGGCTTGCATCCCTTGTTGTTTTATGTGGCAATATCACAGCACAGGCCTACATTGATGTTTTAAGCACCTTCTTGCTTCCCACTGTTGAAGAGCAATTCGAGGATGGCGATTGCATCTCTCAACACGATCGAGCACCTGTTCATAATGAATGGCCTGTGGCGAAGTGGTTACACGACAATAACATCCCTGTAATGGACCGGCCTGCACGGAGTCCTGACCTGAACCCAATAGAACACCTTTGGAATGTTTTGGAACGCCGACTTCGTGCCAGACCTCACCGACCGACATCGACACCTCTCCTCAGTGCAGCTCTCCTTGAAGAATGGGCTGCCATTCCCCAAGAAACCTTCCAGCACCTGACTGAACGTATGCCTGCGAAAGTGGAAGCTTCATCAAGGCTAAGGGTGGGTCAACAACATACTGAACCCCAACATTACTGATGGAGGGAGCCACGAACTTGTAAGTCATTTTCAGTGTCCGAATACTTTTGATCACATAGTGTAGAATGTATGAACAGTTAATCCTACAGAATCAACGTCGTGCCTGAAGACAACACCATGGATCATCTACAGCTGTTGTCCAGAAACGCCCAATTGGACATACTGCTAGTTGTACCAGTCATCATTTATTGGATTCAGGAATAGACCAGCGTTCAAAATTAGATCAGTCCTAGTGAACTTCGCACTCAAGATACGTAATATCTAGAATACTCTTTTGAGAGAATATTGTTTGTGTATTCTCCCGAAAGGTAGTTGTAAATATTTGCTGATTTGTGTGGCCTCCTGTTTTGTCATAGTGTACCTAAACCTATTTGGTCCTGTGATGAGGCTGCACAGTGACTATGTGCAAGCAAGCCACCTCATAACAGCTGCTGCTTTCGGTCTCTTCCCGTGACATTCGTGTTGGGCGTCAACTACGAGTACACTGGTGAATACAACAGCGGTAAAGAGTTACTGAAAGAATTTAACGATATTATCGCTATGACGGCAAGCACTCGTGCTTTTTCCCTCCTGTGCCCTCAATAGAACGGTGCAATATCATTCTGGTAAACGATGGTTTCATCGACATAAAGTAACGGCAATCCCCAGCAGGTGAGCGGGAGTGACGAGTTAGCCAGACTCTCGAATCATAAAATCAGTAAAACAAGTTTTTGTCGTACATCGACTGATTAAAGTCACGTGTCCAGTTGATAAATAATCATACTGATAACGAGCAAAGGATAACAAGGAGCATATCTGTTCCAGTGGAGAGAAACCTTCAGAAGTGTAAATAGATTCAGACGTATCCCAACGAAGTATAACATCGTTACTGTTCACGATGTGCGTAACTGACGTGGTTGTGTAGCAACGGTGTCTTAATGAATCTGTCGCGGACGGTATTGTAGTGTAGAAGAATATCACAATGACTGAAAATGATCGAGAAATGTAAGAAGACCTTCAGCGGATCAACAATGGGAGGAATTATCAATGGCTGACTGTCTATATAGGCCATTGCGACGTACCGCGTGTTAGCACAATATCTGGTCAATAATATAGGGACGCTGCTAGTGGACATTAATATGGATGTGTCCACATTTCGCCTTTGTAACGGCTAAGGCTCTGGTGAGGACAGTTTCAATGACGTTTCTGAATGTCTGTGGATGAATGGTAGCCTCAAGCACCGAAACGAGAGAAGGTACTGATTTGGACTGTGGGGTATGAAGCATGGTCGACGTTCTAATTCATTCCAAAGGTGTTCCACTGGATTCAGTTCAGAACTCTGGACCGACCTGTCCATTTCAGGAATGTTATTGTCCAAAAACCTTTGCCTCGCAGATGCTGTTATATAACAGGATGCATCCTCATGCAGATACAAACGATCATCATCTCCGAACTGTTCCTCTCCTACAGTCTGCTGTAAAATGCGTTCAAATGTGTGTGAAATCTTATGGGACTCAAACTGACACACTACTTAACCTAAATTATCCTAAGGACAAACACACACACGCATGCCCGAGGGAGGACTCGAACCTCCGCCGGGAACAGCCGCACAGTCCATGACTGCAGCGCCTAGACCACTCGGCTAATCCCGCGTAGCTGCGTTCATATCCTTCCGCATTTATCATTTTCTTGAGCATAATAAAGGTACCGCAACCTATCTACGAACGAAACCCCCATATCTTAACACCACCTTCTATGTACTTCATTGTTGCCACTACATCTGATGGCAGGTATTGATCTCCAGGCATTCGCCAAACCCGAACCATTCTATCGGATTGCCACCGTGTATAGCGCGATTCATGCCTACAAATAACTTCTACTGTGCATTGCCATCTCTCTTTAGGCCACCTCAAGCGTCGCGTAACACTGACTGCCGATGTCGGTGCCCTATGAGGAGCTGCTCGACCACTGCACCCTATCCCATTTAACTCACTGCGGACAATCAATGTGCTAGCTGGAGTGCAGGTAGCACGCTGGAACTCACGAGTGATTCCTTCTGCTAATTTCGTGCTTCTTTTTACAGCCGCCTTCCATAGTGCACGATTGTCCCTGTCCCTCAGTACTTCGGGTCTGGTTGGTTTTGTTTTGGCTGTGGCTGTTCAGATGTCTCTGAGCACTGTGGGACTTAACTGCTGAGATCATCCGTCCCCTAGAACTTAGAACTACTTAAACCTAACTAACCTAACGACATCACACACACCCATGCCCGAGGCAGGATTCGAACCTGCCACCATAGCGGTCGCGCGGTTCCAGACTGAAGCGCCTAAAACCGCTCGGCCAGCTGTTGCTGTACCTTCACGTTTCCACTTCACAATAGCATCACCAACAGTCGACTTGGGCAGCTTTAGAAGGGCTGAACCCTTTCTGAAGGATTTTTTATTCAGCTGACATCCAATGATTAGTCCACGTTGGAAGTCAGTGAGTTCTTCCGCTGTTACTGCTTCCATATCGCAACACAATGCTCCCTACCTTCTACTATACTGGAGGGTCTGCCTCACGTGACGTCTAGTGGTTGATTCCGCACTAAACAGCTGTAACGACCCTGGCTATCCGCCCAACTACGCGTCAGGATGGGTGAGAGAAATGGTGAAGGAGAGGGAAAATTTACGCCGGGGGGTATAGTCAAACAACGGTAGTGCTGACAGGCGTTTATTCGAGCAGTCTTAAACAGCACTCCGGCCATCCTAGCGGCCGCGCTGTGTGCATACAAACGCAACCGATCGCGGAATGCGCTGACGCCTCGATCCGCCTGTGATGTCTATTGTCCTGGGTAGTGGGCAGCAGCTGCCGCGGTACCGAGCGGCCCACCAGGAGACGGCGCCGTGCGTGTCGCCAGCGGTGAAGAACGTGCGCGGCCCGGCCATTTCCTTCGGAGTCTTGTCAGCTATACTTGTGTATTGCCGCGCTTACTCCTGTTTCCCATGTCACGCGCTTTAACCCCTAGAGATCGACCGATACGCTGACCGATGACGTCTAGGTGTTTAGAAGGCAAGACCGTAGGCAGCTTTCAGCCCGTCAGCCGAAGTCCCTCAGACGGCGGATTCTGGCCGCACACACACTCGTCGCATCGGTAAAGTTTCAGCTGGTCATCACCAAGGATGCGTCTTGGTTTCTCTGCAAATCAAAAGCCCGTCATTCTTTCCGGGTGAAGAGGCAGACAGATTGGCGGCACTATTGATTGCTTTCAACCCCTAACTGAACTCCGCCCGATTAGGCCATAAAGGCCCAACGGTACCGACCGGCCGCCATGTCATCCTCAGATCACGGGAGTCACGGATGCAGGTATGGAGGGGTATTGGTCAGCACACCGCACTCCCTGCCGTTTTGTCAGTTTACGAGACCAGAGCAGCCACTTCTCAATCAAGTACCTCCTCAATTTGTCTAGCAAGGGATGAGTGCACCCCGCTTGCCAACAGCACTCGGCAGACCGGATGGTCAGCCACCCATCCTCTAGCCCAGCTCGACAGCGCTTAGCTTTGGTGATCTGACGGGAACCAGTATTACCAATGCGGCATGGCCTTTGGCTTTCATAGGTAGTTTTTACCTATAAATCGATACATTTACAGACGCCGGCGCCAGTAATTTTGACGCTCTGTAGCTTCGTCGGACGAAGTTTCCGGACGTGGGTTCCTATTCAAAACATTAAGTACGCACTCCCCTCGACAAGTCGCAGAATTTTGTAACGGAAATTCCCAAACACCCTGTTTAATGACAGCTCCGGTAGGCTCAAGAGAAAGGATTCGCACTCCGCATTGGTTTGTACACTGGTTACGGTATGTTTCGGAGAATAATAATTAATTTTGAGTCCGACTGCCGAAACTAATCGTAACAAATACGATGACGGTTAATTGTTAGGTAAAATATTAGCTCGCACTACTTGTATAATGATGTGCAAGGGCTCTCCACCAATTCGCCAGCCAAACAGCATGAATTAATGAATGTTTATTTCTCGAATAAACTGGACCCATTTAAAATTTATTTGTAGAGGAGTATGCAAGAAAACATTATGTGTTGAAGGTATATACAAAAAAAGAAACTCTCCTCTTCTGAGTCATAAACTGGTCACAAACTCGCGCTTATCTAGGTAGGGAAAGGTGGTCGTGATAAAGTGAGAGAAAACATGAAAAGCCCGTCTACTGTTTTTTCGTCTCAGCGTCTCAGATGTTATCACCCGCCGACTTAAGCACTTAGGAAGCGGCAGGAGAGCACACTGCAGCTCCATTAATTGCCAGTCGTCAGATAGACTAAACATTTTCTGAATGGATACAGCTTCGTGAGAAAGACGACGGGAAGCTGAATTTTTTGTTCCTCGCTTGCCTGTGTCGATAGCCCAGTCCTAAGTGACCTTTTTAAAGGTATGGTGTCACACAATCGTCCTTCGAAAAAAAGCTTCAAAAAAACTGAAGCAACATATAATATTTACATGCACGAGGAAGATCGAGAGCTTAAGAAGCGACTCTAGTATTCAAAAGCAGTAAGGTTGTAATATTCGGAAGATCATCCTGTTTTAGGTTTTTTCGTGGTTTCCGTAGATTACTTTCGGTGAATCAAGTTATGCTTCCTCGCACTGGTATGGACGTTGCCTTCCTCTGCCTTTTCTCTTGTGTGTTAGATGCTCACTTTTATTGCAACTAAAGGAATATGTGTTTTACAGTAACACGTTTCTGTGGCTTCCCAAACGTTGTCAAAAATATCGACCTAATTGGAATAGAATAATATTTAATGATGCAAATAAAAGTAAGTCTGTTAAGTAGTATACTTAGAAGTATGCGATAAGGGAGACTGGGTCTAGGAGTTTCTTACGGACTCGTGTAAATGAAGGTTGAAATCTTCTATCTCTTTCGACAACTGTCTCAACAAAATAATTCGTTAGTATACACATTTCATAAACACCTAGCTGCGAAATCTATCAGTTACGAGACGGTGAGTTATCGTGCCACTAGTGATTTTAAAGAAGAATAAACGTCATAAAGACAGTATTACTGCACAAAAAAGCTCATTAGACGAAATAGTAGTAATTGCAACAAAATGTCAAAAAAGTAATCGAATAACAAAACTGTTCCACATCTTAATAAAAGTAATGAAACACCAAAAACTTTTATTTCAGCTTTCAGTGGCTTCCTGCTATAAAATAAATAATTAGGACTATTTTGACGTGGTAATATCAGACTGTCAATTAGAAAACTTAATAATTAATTCTCACTGTCCGAGGAATAACATTCCAACAGCTGTTTGAAAAACACTTCAAGATTTTCCTGCGTATTAGTTGACAGTAGTGAAATATGAATATTATGCTTTTTATTTAAATTCCATTTACATCTCCACGTGGTTGATGGGTTGTTATGTATCCGCATTTCTTTCTTTCCAGAAGTATCTCATGGAATTTAGGTTAGAGTTCAAGGCTGACCAGGGCATTTATAATTAGCAGGACAAACAATTTTCTGGTAATTCTTGTATTATGGCAGACTTCATACTTGTTCTAGTATGGAAAGCAATAATTCGAAATTGTCTTTCAAAGGCAGCGTAGGAACCAAGAAAACTAAACCTTCTAACATTTAGATTTATGTGCTGCGTTACGAGAGGGCAAAGGAAAATCAAGCTTATACACGTATTCTGAAGCCCGCTCCTAAAATTTTATCACCGGCATTATGGGTCGTTCCAACTTGTATCCAAGTCACTCGCTCGTCACATTGGACTGCAGACCATCAGCACCTGTGTCATTTACTACTCGAGATAACAGGTTTAAGATCGTACAGTAGAAATTATGGTATGCAGGTAAACCGCTTGGTTTATGAACAGCGGCATCAAATTTCGATGCGTGGTCAAGATCTTCTGTTCCCACTCCTCAGTAAAGCTACATCCTCATGTATCTTTCATTCAGCGACTTTCGACAAGCCGCTTTCTTCACCGCATGAGGTTTCCTATAAGTTAAATGTCCGAGCCAGATCCTGTTATGAGCGCGACTCGAAATTTTTTGCCCACAATCACATCATCCGCTGCAGATTTAGACGACGACGCTGACTTAGTATTTATGAGTGTAAGTGCACCTTGGTTATCACTTTAAGAAATCGTATTTTTCGAATATGTTGTGCTTTTCTGTTCTTGTCTTCTGAATTTACAAAGTAATGACTGAAACGTTTAAAGTTGTTTCGGAAAACACCTTCCTCAATAGATGAGTTCCATTTTCAGATTTTTTATTGATTGATGGAAGAATGTTAGTGTCCTGTTTTAGGTTAAAACCGTGACAAGAGAAACATCTACATGTCCGGCCTTGCCCACGCAGTAGTAGGCCCTCTGTCGCAAAAAAGGGAGTTTATGTAAACTACTCTGTTGTCTAGTATTGGTTGTTACATTCCCTAAATCACAGATATCAATGAAATAAAAATCTACCATGAAATTAAGAAAAAGTCTGCTTAATTTTTCTTTTATTGTCACGATATGGGTTTCCACCTTTTTTTGTATCAATACATCTTCACATGGCGGCACAAAGGAGAATATTAAAACTGGTTTAAAAATAAATAGCAGTAGGTTCCTTGCATTATTATACGAACGTAGTCACTAAGTTCCAGTATTGCTGTTTATGGCAAATAGCTGCGTCTTATGAAAGTAGATATTCATCAAGTGAATATTTGCATTAGTAGCCTACACTCTATACCCGTTAAAAATATCTGGACAGCAACGTTACCACTCATTAGGAGACGACAAAACCGGAGATACTTCAACTAAGGATGTTCTGACAGAAGCTTTCCCGAGTCCCCCATTTTAATACAGAATTGAACGTCCTGGAAGGCTATATGTCGGTTCTGTCATAGTTTCCCGATGAACAAATCACAGACGTAAAGCTCAAATGGTTCAAATGGCTCTAAGCACTGAGGGACTTAACATCTGAGGCCATCAGTTCCCTAGACTTACAACTACATAAAACTAACTAACCTAAGGACATCACACACATCCATGCCCGAGGCAGGATTCGAACCTGCGACCGTAGCAGCCCCGTGGTTCCGGACTGAAGCGCCTAGAACCGCTCGGCCACAGCGGCCGGCACAGACGCAAAGGTCCGGAGACTTATAATCCTTTTATGGATTACATCTAGAGTGCTATCAGGAAGGATTCGCTTGCGTTGATTCAGGAACCACTAACCCCTGTGAGGAGGGGCGGCTATGGTACGGTCATGCATTAAAAGGGCTCCCTGCTATGTTGTGGAGCCAAGGCGCGAATCATGTGTTTGAAACGACGCATTTTTTGGTGATCCCGGCTCCAGCTGTGAAATCCGCAGGCTCTACATTTGGCACAGCACCATCTCTCGCTTCTGGGTTAATTTCATTTAGTGCCATTATACACTTTTAGGCCTTTACGTGTTCTCCAGCACTACAGTAGTATAATTTACGAGCACACTACCTGCGCTCTACAACTAAATTCTTACACAATCAGTGGACTCCTTCCATCCTTCTGTTCCTAGAGGTGCAACTGTGACGCCAAAATATCTACTTGTCTGTGTGTGTGTGTGTGTGTGTGTGTGTGTGTGTGTGTGTGTGTGTGTGTGTGTGTGTGTGTGTGAGAGTGAGAGAGAGAGAGAGAGAGAGAGAGAGAGAGAGAGCATTCGTACTGAGTGGAACACCTTGCTTAATCCACATTTCTACTGGGTTGTTATAATTATATTTTCGCTACTTGAGCCATTGTAATCGGAAAACTATTTACCGTATAGGTACCAAACTTTCTAGCTACGATGTTCAGACTGTGCGCCGAAGAATACGAGTTGTTAGTACAGTCAGTGCGACGGCTTGGCGTTAGGCACCGGTTCTGGTACGGCGACGTCGGGTTGAAACACGCGTCAGTGTGCATTACAGCTGCAGACAGGCCACATGAGTCTGGACAATTTGAGCAGGCCTTTACTCGCGAAGCTGTTTTATCAAAATAGAAATAGTCCTGCCGTTATTCGCTTGTATCGACGCATTAAGATAATATGGAGAAGTCCTCTTTCCTCCTCGGCGTTGAAGAACATGCTTCGATATGTACGAATTAACTGGCAATTTGGGGATTGCTCCTGGGAGAGGTCGACGACCAAAAATTGTTGAAGAAATTACTGTTGACATGGCTGAGAATGCTGGACGAAATGTGCCATTTTCAAATGGAGCACGAACTGTGTAGCGATAGCTGAATATTACATGCACCACTGTCGTTCCGGGAAGTAGTAAAACAATATCTATTGTGAGTCCAGGCCCATGGTCGTCACATTGAGCAACATTTCTAACCTGGAATGTAAACATATTACGCAGTTAAATATTACGGTCTCATGTGGAAATTAAAATGCATTTCTTTCACTGGCTTATTCATTACTTCCTTTCCGCATGTCCATACAACTGTTTCTAAAAATTTGCTTTGTGCTGCAATCACTAGTTGGTCGTGCGGGCATTCTGAAGTAGTGAAAGTTGAATCCCGAACTGTATTTCATAGAAATACAGTAGAAATCTTTCATTGCGTGTTGTAAGTAAGATCTTGCTTCCATTTATGTACACATAATTTTACTAGTAAGTAATGATAGTTCTAAAACAGGACCTTCTTCAGCAGTCAGTTATACAGCATTTTGTGTTCAGTAATACGCAACTAAACAGTAAATAAGGTGTGCAACGTCCATCTAGGTCGACCATATAGAAAATTACTGCTGCACATTCCCTTCACTCCGTTGACACTGCAGAGACGCAAGCGCGCACAGTCACGTGTTTTTAATGTCTTCTTAATGAAAGAAAGGTACGCCTCTTGTTGCGCTCCAGCGCATTGTCCACCTACCGCGCACCGGCGGAAATGTATACGTTCAAAACGCCACTGCACAGCCCTTTCGCTCCGTAACTACGTGGTGATTTCAAAAAGTAAGGTGCAGCTGACGTAACGGCAAGACCACTGCGCAACAAGAGCGGCACATTTTCAGATGATAGTATAGTGTGTGTCTTCTGCAGAGAGAGTTCTGCTGAGGCGCACCACAGTATGAGAGTGAAATGCGCGGCAACTGTAAACGTACTTCAAAGTTGGAGTACGTGACAAGTACGATTCTCGTGAGAAAAACGTCTAAATTGTACACAGATCCACTCTGAAGCTCTGACGGTATGTGGACCAAGTGCAGTGACACGTGCAGCCCAGGTGAAGTGGTGTCAACAATTTGACCAAGGCCGCCTACATATGGGTGACGCACATCGGGAAGGAAGACGATCGACATCGAGCACAGACGACGAAGTACAAGCGGGCGAGGAACTGATTCGAAGCAACCGCAGATTTCACGATAATGTGAACGTTCACACAGTGTTTCTCGAACAACTCCGTGAGCAAGGAGCGGATATCTATCGTCGAGGAACTGAACGATTGGTAGAAACTTCCGACCGTTGAAACTTCCTGGCAGATTAAAACTGTGTGCCGGACCGAGACTCGAACTCAGGACCTTTGCCCTTCGCGGGCAAGTGCTCTACCATCTGAGCTACCCAAGCACGACTCACGACCCGTCCTCACATCTTCAGTTCTGCCTTCCAAACTTCACAGGAGCTCTTCTGCGAACCCTGCAGAACTAGCACTCCTGGAAGAAAGGATATTGCGGAGCCATGGCTTAGCCAAAACCTGGGGGCCCAGTGAGGCCGTAGTTCCAGCCTGAGATGGTTCTGTGATGTTTCGGTGGTGTTTTTCATAACATGTCTCAGGCGCATTACTTCGTGTTATCGCGAACTTTAACCAGTACGTTCAGTTCAGCAATCTCGGTAATCTAGTATTGCAATTCCCTACTATATACAGGCATACTCACCTAAAACTCGCACCGCAGATATTGCGGAAATGGAAAGTGCTATTGATGTGCGGTTTTGCCAGAACAGATTGGTGGTCAGGGACTCGTATTGTTACACAGTAAGCCGGCCGGAGTGGCCGGGCGGTTCTAGGCGCTACAGTGTGGAACCGCGCGACCGCTACGGTCGCAGGTTCGTATCCTGCCTCGGGCATGGATGTGTGTGATGTCCATAGGTTAGTTAGGTTTAAGTAGTTTCAAGTTCTAGGGGACTGATGACCTCAGAAGTTAAGTCCCATATGCTCAGAGCCATTTGAACCATTTTTTTTTATACAGTAAACATACTGTAATAATACGTAGAAAGTGTATTTTATGTGCAAACATAGACTTTTTAAATGTAACCATAGCTATTGACATTAAGAAACTAAAAATAGGAGAAATAAAAATGTTAGTGGTGTTTGTTGCAGGATTCTAGTGCGAGTCGTTTACGAGATATCGTATTTTGAAAGTTTCTACACTAACACCTGTTTGTGCCATTCAATCTGCGTAGTCGCTTGGTAAGATGTTGTAATGTTTGCTTAGTGTGTGCTTGTGTGTTGCTTGAGTTCACTGCGACTTGCTAGTCAGTTAATTTGTCACAGTCCAAGCAGTAGGTTATGAGTGGACGGTGGGATTTACCAATGCAGAAAAAGCAGACATGCTCATGTGTATGGAGAGTGTAGGAACAATGCAGTTCCTGTTTGTACGGTGTATGCGGCAAGATATCCCAGTCGATGTCAAACATCTCGGCAATTTTTTATCAACCTGATCAACCAGTTACGTGAAAGTGGTAGTGTAACACTTAGGCAGAGTAACAGAAGGATACAAGTGACAATAGTAGAGGGAGAAATTTTAGTTCTTGTTGCTGTTGCAGTGGACCCGCACGTTAGCTCCCGCGAAGTAGCCCAAGGAAATGGCATGAGTCAGGAAAGTGTCCTATGCATTCTCCATCGACATAGGTTCCAGCCCTATCACATCTCCCTCTCCATCAAGTGCTGCATGGAAACGATTGTGAGAATCGTGTTAAGTTTTGTACAAGGGCATTACGACGGGACACTACCGATGTATCATGTACCTCGTTTAGTGATGAACCCACCTTTACCAATCATGGCCACGTAAACCGCACTATATGCACTATTGGTTCATTGACAATCCCCGTTGGCTTGGTTAGGTGGAACGTCAGTGTCCATGGAGTGTGAACGTGTGGTGTGGGATAGTGAACCATCAGCTCCTAGGCCCGTTTTTCATAGACGGGGCACTGAACGCGCACAAGAATCGCAGCCTCCTGGCAGAACATCTTCCACGGATGCTAGAAGACGTCCCTCTGCAGACTAGGAGAAACCTGTGGTACCAATATGATAGCTTTCCGTTCTTAGTACAGGAAGTAATACAGCAGGTCTTTACGAATTGTTTGCAAATCGTTGGAATGGGCGCAGTGGACCTGTACCTTGGCTAGCCCTTTCGCCGGATTTGACGCTTGTAGACTTTTTCCCCTGGGGAAATCTTGAAACTTCTTTATTTATTTCTGAAACTGCTGAGAGAAATCGAATGCAAGTGAACGTACTGCCACTTTGCTTATCTTTACTTTTTGAACATTGACCCACAGAATTTCCCTGACAAATACAGCACAGACTTATTATATTCATTAATGGCCCACAATATAAAAGGACAACGCAATCTGACTATTCACTAACACAAAAGAATGGCCCTGAATTAGAAGAAATCCTAACAATAACCCATACATTTCATAAGTCACTTACTTCATAGAAAATCTTCATGACACGAACTACAGCAGATACAGCAAGTATACAGCCAGCTAAACAAAAAGATTCTAACTACTGTAGGTTCTAAATACTAATCGGCATGTGGTTATCAAAGGAAAGATTTTGTTGCAGAGCAAACAATGTATTTAGCATACTTTACCTTAATCATGCGACATCTAGTTCGAAAAATCATATAATCGTCCGTGACATCCAGTTTCAAAAATTGTATAATCGTCTATAATTCCATTACCCATCTTTTACAATCCATGTCCAAGTTAAGGGGCACAAGTCTAGACCGTCCGCTCGCGCTAATACTGCTTCTTACCTCCATCACTGCTGACTATTAACTTCCAGCTGCGAGTCCGACCAGCCACAGAGTCTCTTACAGAGGGCGCACAGTGTTGTCAGAGATATTAATGCAGTCTATAGGGCTGCATAGCGCTGCCGACATACAAACACATAAACAGGCTACTTACAAGCTGAAAGACGCTGTCTACAAGTACATAGCTACACTCGATGATATGTAACGACGTATTACTGCAGCCTGCTCGGAATCTCCGCTTAAATGCTAGCAAGTGAGCAGCAGTTATTCCATACCAGACTGGAAGCGTGTATTGCCGCTACGGGTGGTCATTTTGAACACAGCCTGTGATGGTCATCTGTCCCCTTACCAGTCAAAATCCACTTGTAGTGTTTTTTAGTGTGTGCTGCCACAGGTATTGCACAACTGTCGCTGTGGGAACTTTTCAAAATACGATATCTCGTAAACGACTTGCGCTAAAATCCTGCAACAGACACCACTGACATTCTGATTTACCCTAATTTTATCTTTTTAATGTCAATAGTCATTGTTCCATTTAAAAAGTATATGTTTGCACAAAAAATACACCTTCTAAGTATTATTAGAATCTCTTGATTGGATAATAATACGTGTCCCCGACTACCAATCCATTCTGTGAAAACCGCACATCATTAGCACTTTCCATTTCCGGAATATCTACGGTGCAACATGTAGGTGATTCACCCTGTATTCTGTGGATCATACTGTCTTCCAAACTGACAACAGCTGTGTTCACATGCTGCACACATATTTTCCTCGTTTGAAGAACGCTCAGGTACCCATCGCATCCCGAGTGACCGCCAAATCACTTGAATTTAATCCAATAAACATGTATGGGCTATGTGGAATAGCATATGAAACGTAGCAGTCAGTATATCCATAGTTATTTAGCTCTACGGGATGTAATAATCAGGAAGTGGCTACGACTCGATATGGCACGACTGAAGAAACTTGTGGACTCCCTTCGCTGACGGAGGTCATTAGCAAGACTAGAGGCAGTATATCTCCTGGCAGGGGGGGGGGGGGGGGAGGGGAGGGGGGATTAATTTCTTTTTCGGTGTGCTTATGTACGGCGGAAAAACTGGAACTTTCCTGTAGTCTGTCGCAGACTTCCACAATACCGTTTCGCGAGAAGAATGTCTCACTCCTCCAAAGATTCCCCCTTAAATTCACAGAGGATTTCCGTAGCACTCACGTAATTTTCAAACAGACCAATAGCCAATACAGCATCTAGTTTTTGTGTTGCTTGTATATCATCCTATAATCCGACCTAGTTCGGATCCCAAACGCTCGAAGAATGCACAAAAATGCGTTACAAAATGGGTCTATAATCGGGCGCCTTTATAGGTGCGCTGCACTTTCCTAAAGTCCTCAACTTGTGGTCAAGTTATTGGCTTTGCTGTCTCTAGATCCCAGGGCCCTGGGTGCAATTCCCGGCCAGATCGGAGGAACTGGATGTCTGTATTGTTTTAATCATTTCATCTCATCCTCATTACCAAGCAAGTCACCGAAGGAGCATCAGCTAAAAAGACTTACACGGGACGTCCTAACAGACCTTTATGATTACTCATCTCATTTCCTTACAATTCTTCCAATGAAACGATGTTAGCCATTCGCTTAACTTCCACTTCATGTCGTTTCCCGACTTTACAACCCGATATTTAATCGTTTCGGACCAGTCAAGCAGCGTATAATTAATCGTGCATCCACACGTTACAGAAATATTTCTCCCATTCATCAGCATTAATTTACATCTATCCACATTTAAAATAAGTTCTCATTTATGGGACCAAATGGACATTCTGTCCCAAGTAACCCTGAATCAACCACTCACTCAACACAACAACGTCATTACCAAACACGTATGTGTATCGCAAATACACTGAAGCGCCAAAGAAACTGGTATAGGCATGCGTATACAAATACGTAGATACGTAATCAGGCAGAATACGGCGCTGCGGTCGGCAACGCTTTTATAAGACAGTAAGTGTGTGATGCAGTTGTTAGATCGGTTACTGCTGCTACAATGGCAGTTTATAAAGATTTAAGTGAGTTTGGACGGTGGTATAGTCGACGTAAGAGCAATGGTACACAGCATCTCCAAGACAGCGAAGAAGTGGGAATTTTCCCGTACGCCGATTTCACGAGTGTATCGTGAATATCAGGAATATGGAAAAGCATCAAATCTCCGACATCACTATGGCCAGAAAAAGATCCTGCAAGCACGCGACCAATGACCAGTGAAGAGAATCTTTCAACGTGACAGAAGTGCTACCCTACCGCAAACTGCTGCAGATTTCAATGCTGGGCCATCAACAAGTGTCAGCGTGCGAACCATTCAACTAAACATCATCGATAAGGGCTTTCGAAGGCGAAGGCCCACTCGTGTATCCTAAATGACCCCTCCCGCCGGAGATTCGAGTTCTCGCTCGGGCAGGGTGTGTGTGTTGTTCTTAGCATAAGTTAGTTTAAGTAGTGTGTAAGTCTAGGGACCGATGACCTCAGCAGTTTGGTCCCTTAGGAATTCACACACACACATCCTTAATGATTGTACGACACAAAGCTTTACGCCTCTTCTGGGCCCGTCATTGCCGAAATTGGACTCTTAATGACTGGAAACATATTGCCTGGTCGGACGAGTCTCGTTTCAAATTGTATCGAGCGGATGGACGTGAACGGGGATGGAGACAACCTTGTGAATCCATGGATCCTGCATGTCAGCAGGGGAGTGTTCAGACTGGTGGAGGCTCTGTAATGGTGTGGGGAGTGTGCAGTTGAAGTGATGTGGGACCCCCAGATACGTCTAGATACGACTGTGACGTGTGACACGTACGTAAGCATCATGTCTGATAACCTGCATCCATTCATGTGTACTGTACATTCCAACGGACTTGGGGAATTCCAGCAGGGCATGCGACACACCACACGTCCAGAATTGCTACATCGTGGCTCCAAGAACACTCTTCTGAGTTTAAACACTTCCACTGCCCACTAAACTCCTCAGACATGAACATTATTGAGCATATCAGGGATGCCTTGCAACGTACTGTTCAGAAGAGATCTGCACCACGTCGCACTCTTACGGATTTATGGACAGCCCTGCAGGATTCATAGTGTAGCTCCCTCCAGCACTACTTCAGACATTAGTCGAGGCCATGCCACAACGTCGTGTTGTGGCACTTCTGCGTGTTCGTGGAGGCCCTACACGATATTAGGCAGTTTATTTCGCTCTTCAGTGTAAGAGTGGCTTTATAGCACTGTACTTTGTACTTTAAATTAGTTGCCGAATACAGGAATAATAAAGTGAGCATTTCAAGAAAGAGAAGCAGCTGTATAAGTGTCAAGAACTCAGATCACAAGCCAGTAAGTACTAACCAATGAAAAGAGTATGAAGAAGGCTATACAAGGGAAACGAACATGAGTAAGTATTATAGAAACGGAAGACAAAGTAAAAGAAGATGAGATGGTGGCTGTTAAAGTCTAAGAAAAATTTAACAGAGCACAGAAGGACCCAAGTCAAAACAAGGTCCCTGGAGTAAACGACATTCCCTCAGAATTAGTGATATCCTTGGGAGAGCCAGCCATCACTAAACTATTCCACATAGTGTGCAAGATATCTGCAACAGGGCAAATACCATGAGAGTTTCAGAAGAATGAAATAACTTCGGCTTCAAAGAAGGCAATTGCTGACGGATGCCTAATTATCAGTTTATTAAGTCATACTTGTAAAATAATGATTCGTATTATTTCCAAAAGAATGGAAAAACTTGCAGATGCCGACATCGGGAAACAATAGTTTGGGTTTCGGAGAAAAGTAGGAACTCGCGACGCAGTACTGACATTGCTACTTTGCTTGCAAAATGGGCTGAAGAAAGGCAAACCTACGTTTATAGTATCTCTATATTTATAGCAAGCTTTTGACATTGTAGACTTAAATGCACTTTTTGGAATTCTGAGGGTAGGAGGGATGAAATACAGCGAGCGAAACGTTATCTCCAACTTGTACAGAAACCAGACTGCACTTGTAAAAGTCGAAAGGCATGAAAGGGAAAAAGTAATTGTGACGGAAGTGACACAGGTTTTCAGCCTATCCCCGACGTTATTTAGTCAATACATTGCGCAAGAGGTAAAAGAAACTAACGCAAAAATTTGGATAGCGAATTAAAATCAAGCGAGAAAAAAAACTGAGTTTTGCAGTCACATTGTAATTCTGTCAGGGACGCAAGGTACTTGGTTGAGCATGGAATAGCCAATGTCTTGAAAATGGGTTATAAAATGAAAATCATCAAAAGTAAAACAACAGTAATGAAAACAGTAAAATTAAATCAGGTGATGCCACGGTAAAGACTAGAAAATAACACATTAGATGTTCAGGTGATTCTATGAACGGGGCTAGAAAATAAGACACTAGAAGTGATAGATGAGTTTTGTTACTTGTGCATAAAAACTGATAACATCAAATATAAATTTAAGTGCTAGGAAGTCTGTTCTGGAATTATTTGTCGGGAGCGTAGCTTTATGTGGAAGTGAAATACGGACAATGAACAGTGCAGACAAGAAGAGAATGGAAGAATATTGAAGAAGAGAATACAGGCTTTGAAATGTGGTGCTAAAGAAGGATGATGAAGATTACATGATTATATCACGTAACCAATGAAGGTGTACTGAACAGAATTGGGGAGAAAAAAATTTATAGCACAACTTGACTAAAAGAAGGGATCGTGCGATAGGAAGAGAGCAAGGGTCGAATACAAAAACAGGTTCCAATGAATATTGATTGTACTAGCTATACAAAGATGAAGAAACCCGCACAAGACAGACTAGCATGAAGAGATACATCAGACCAGTTTTCGAAATGAAGACCACAACCAGAACAACGACAACAAGGACAACGAAGCAAGCGTGAGTTGGTGCAGATGAACCAAGCATGTCTCTACTGTTGCAAAAGGAGGAAAAGCGACAAAAATTTCACAAAGCGGAAGAAAACCTAACACAGACCCACTGCGATATGCGGTCGGTGAACCGGTTCTTCCATACCGGCCTACGCTACCTTTCTCGGAGATCTTTATTAGGTACTTTCGACCTATCATTAAAATGCGTGTTGGTTGTTTCCTGACCACGTAGTAGATAGTAGCGAGGTAACGCCTGTCCGTAACAGGTGACGTCACTAGAGAAATGCTGTCCACTCCGGCTGAGGCATTTTCTTTTTTGTACTTTCTCCGCTATGACCAGTACCGGCCTTGGAGAAATCTACGACACGCAGTCAAAATGTTGACTAAGAATTTCCGCCCTGGCAGTCCAGTGGGCGTCATTAGAAAAGTTGTTCTTGCTCTCCGAGCTTTCCATGATGAGAGATTAGCTCGATGTATGATTTTTCAAGGAAACTGGACACACAATTTTAAAAAAAAAGTGAACCCAAGTTGTTATTTCTGTGGTACAATTTCTTCAGTAAACTATCTATACATTGTGGCTGCTATTTGATAACTATTGGTTCATTCACACGGAAAGGAAAAGCAGCAACCAGCCAACGTTAATAATACAATTTATTAAAAACAAATGCCGCTGTTACTGATTTCGAACACACGGGTTCGTCATCAGACGGCTGTTGACGTTCGCAGCTTAATTAAAAGTAAACATCGGTCTGAGTATGAACATGTAGCTTCTAAAACGGCAAAGGTTCAACTTTTTTTTTAACAGTATACTTATATGGATATGGTGTTTGTTCTGGCAATACCGGCCATGACCTCCTTCTTCTGTGCGGATGCGCACACATTGCCGAACTCTTACGGGACTTGGTAAGAACGTCTTCCATGAGCAATGAGTGTGTTTGGTAGGGACACTACATACGTAGTCTGTGGACATAAAAGGTGAGAATGTGGGTTTTGCAGGAGGCGTGCGCGAAACATTCCCTGCAGTTGCACTATCCTCCTTGACCTCAGTGGCTCAGATGAAGCCGCCACGGCAGCTTAGTGTGTTCGGTCAGAGGATTTAGTTACGCTCTGTAATAAAAAAAACTGAGTGAACGGATCAACGAACAACCTGAACGGGTGTCATCGGACGTCCGCCACAAACAAATTCAACGAACAATTTAGAACAAAATAAGAGCAACAAAAAAAAAAATGATGGACATGGCGTCTGCCAAGTAAGCAGGAGATCCCGGGTTCGAGTCCCGGTCGGGGCACACATTTTCACCTGTCCCCGTTGATATACATCAACGCCCGTCAACAGCTGAAGGTATTAATAAACAATTCTAATTTCGTTTTTAATAATGTCTGGTTTCTGTTTTTACTTTCAATAGAAAACCGTTGTCTCATGACGTCAGTTTTCGCAAAAATAGCGTATTTTAGAACTACTTCGAGTGAAATTCTTTACCCTCCCTGTTAGCCCTTCGTTTTGGAGTGCCGCTTCCGGGTCGGGTAGGTGCCCCAGCGCCTCATCGAATCCGCCCGGCGGATTAACGAGGATGGCTGGTGGACCGACCAGCCTGGATGTGGTTTTTAGGCGGTTTCTCACATCACACTAGGTGAATGCCGGGCTAGTACCCATCTACCGCCTCAGTTACACGATTCGCAAACATCTAGCAAACCTTAGCTCATTTTCACACGGATCACACTTCACGCATACAGTTGAGGTACACCTATTCCTCCCAGGGATAAGGGGGTGACGACAGGAAGGGCACACGGCCACCCTATAAATTGAGCATGCCAAATCCGTTCAGTAAGCGTGCCAACCCTGCCCCAATGATGGAGAAAGGCATAAGAAAATGGTGATGACTTTGTGAAAAATTCTTTATTGAAGTATCATGAGAATCTCTGTTTAATATTTACTGGTAAGTATAGCATCCTGTTTTAATTTAAGTGTGTCATCTGAATCACTGCTGTAGTACGTTTTACCGGTAGTCATATCACGTTTTCTATTTGTATCTATCTGTACCATCATTTACTGGTTGATAGAAATGTCACAAAGAAGCATTTATTTTTAAACTAAAAAACCAGCCTGGTGGTCTAGTGTAAAAGAGCTTGCCTGCAAATCGAAAGGCTGCAGGATCAAATCCTGGTCGGACGACGGAATGTTTCAGTCTGGTTTTAACCTATCCTTTTCTTCTCAGTGCGTGAAAATTCAACAATAACCGTAAGTGGCTGGAATTACAGGTTAAACTGTGTGTTCCCCTTCCCTCAGTGGAACTGTTGAGGTAGGTTATAGACACGCAGTTTGCAGTAGTGGCGTCCAATTGGAAGGATTGCGTCAGGCCGTAGATCCACACGTAATTATTTGAAACAGAATTTTGTTTCTCGATATTCCAACGACTCTTTTCTCAAATGAAGTCTTCTGTTCTATTCCGTTATTTTTATCTGTAGATCTGCGACAAAAAGGGACTAATCATTTCTGAGTTGCTCAAGATAATTAATTACTTTTAGCCTGAAGAAAATTATCAGGCGAAAAGTATCTCATCTGGAGTTCTGTTGCTCTCCAAGCAAAAGAAAGCGTTCAGCTACCTCTTTCACTGCCTTCCAGGACTTGGCATGACTCACGGACTACGCGGTCGCAGAAAGCGAGAACATCGTCCGTTAATGAATTTCTGGAATGAAATTTTCACTCTACGGCGGAGTGTGCGCTGATATGAAACTTCCTGGGAGATTAAAACTGTGTGCCGGACCGAGACTCGAACTGGGGACCTTTGCCTTTTGCGGGCAAGTGCTCTGCCAACTGAGCTACCCAAGCACGACTGACGCGCACTCCTCACAGCTTCAGTTCCGTCAGTACCTCGCCTCCTACCTTCCAGACTTCACAGAAGCTCTCCTGCGAAGTTTGGAAGGTAGGAGGCGAGGTACTTGCGGAATTGAAGCTGTGAGGAGTGCGCCTGAGTCGTGCTTGGGTAGCTCAGTTGGCAGAGCACTTGCCCGCGAAAGGCAAAGGCCCCGAGTTCGAGTCTCGGTCCGGCACACAGTTTTAATCCGCCAGGAAGTTTCACAATGAGTTTCTGGTTATTTAATGACCTGCATTTAACTGATTCATCCTATACCTGCTCGTTTTTTTTTTCTTTTTTTGCTTTGGTTTTTTTTTCATTTCGCTTCTCACTGCACTGCAAAAGTAGGCAAATTCTGGAAAAACTGCAATAGCGCACAAAAATGGATTGACAGGTGCCTTTTGAACAGGTGCAGTTCGAAGATTAGATATGTAATCCTGAGCAATTAAATTAGAAACACCTAATTAGTGGCTTGGAGCACACCGTCTCGAGCTCATAGTGGTGCCAACCGTCATGGCGTGGACTCAGACAGAAACAAAAACAATAGAGAGCATTCTGGAGCAACGGCCGCTCAACTGCAGCCCGCAAATGCTCAAATATCTTAGCTGAGCCCAAAGCGTACATATCTCGTACAATTGCTTCCCAGTCGTGTTTTATAGCACTAAGGTCCGTATGGATGACCATACAGACAGAATCACTTATGTCCAAGGAGTGTTTCTTGACTTACTCTAACAGATCACGGAACTGAAGAGGTTGTTCGTTCTCTTACTGAAGGTACGCATTGCCTGCAGTGTGCAGTAGATCAACAAGACGAATTTTATCGTGTGGTATAGTTAAAAATTGACAATTTTCTGACTTTTTCCTTTACTTGAACAGTGAAAACTTAATTCTTCTCAAATTTAATGATTCTAGGACGACGGGACGTACTCTAATAGGTTATGATGAGTCAGTTTGCGAGTATCAAAATATGTAACATAAATGACCGTATCTTTTAAATGCACTGACTTAGAAGCTGATGTTTATTATACCGGCAAGGGATCACAGATCTTAGTAATTGGTATAAATTTGAACTTGATATGTCTCTCAGTTCCTCAGAAAACGGTGCTTAACAGAAGGACCTTCAGTCAGCCTGAAAACAAATGAAAAAAATCTTGTGACATACTTAAAATTCCGAATTTTCAGATTTTTTTCTTTGGTTGTAGGGTGAAAACTTACTTCTTGCCAATTTTCATGGTTCTAGGACGAAGGGAAGTACCCTATAGGTTTTGATGAGTGAGTTTGCGAGTGTCAAAATATGACATAAGTGGCTTTATCTTTCGACTGCATTGACTTAGAAGCTAATGTTTATTATACCGCCAAGTAATCATAGACCTTAATATGTTACTTAAATTTCAACTCGATTCGTCAACGCGTTTCTGAGAAAAAGGGTTTGAACAGTCGCACAGACAGGCATACAGACAACAAAGTGACTCTACAAGGGTTCCGTTTTTACCGAAAGTGGTTCAAACCTTAAAATTTGGATAAGATAAGCGGAAAGAATCACTCTTGTTTTCCAAAGTGCTCCTTTCAGTCCAGCTAGTACAATGACTGTGCGTAGAGGGTTAAAAAGAATGGGGTAGAAGGGTCTAGCAGTTACTCATAAGACACACACTTTTGTAATCAATGTTAAGCGACGCTTGAGGTGGTGTAATGTGAGACCGCCACTGGATGATGGATGACTGGAAACGAGTGATTTAGAACGATGAATCACTCTGTAATTAGTCGCTATCCGATAGAAGCGTTTGGGTTTGATGAATGCCAGGAAAACGTTACCGGCCATAAGGTGTACTGTCAACAGTGTAGTATAAAGGAGATGGTGTTACTGTGTAGTCCTGGAAACATTGGTGCCTACGCTTCTTCCCCCACTGTTGTCCTGAGTCCCTTTCATCACCATTCGTTCTGCACTCAGTGCTCAGTGCTCAGTGCTCCGTAGTCAACTGTCGAAAGCTCCATAATCTGTGCGATGTAACGGTATGAAGCTCCCGTGTCCTTTGCGTCTAGCATACAGTCTTTTTAAAAGTCCGAAAATGGCGATAAACTAGACGTACACGTCCTCTGGACATGCTGTGTTGCGATCTCCATTAGGAAAGTCCAATTATATATTATCCGTCATATGTAGGAATGACTTCTCTCTAGGGAAGTGAGCTGTATCATGGTACATTTTTTAGACTTCCACCTCTAACCAGACCTTTAACACAACTTTTATCATTCTATTTTGAAATGACAGCATTCGCGCGCGCGCGCGCGCGCGTGTGTGTGTGTGTGTGTGTGTGTGTGTGTGTGTGTGTGTGTGTGTGAGTTCACAGGTGCTGAACAGCGAGGTTATCAGCGTCCTTATAAAGATTAAAAAAACGAATGTGGATAAAAATGGCTAAAAACATTGTGTCATAGTGAGGCGTAAATTTACAAAATGGTACTCACCCACTCCCACCTCACCAACGAGCGAGGTGGCTCAGTGGTTAGTACATTGGACTCGTATCCGGGAGGACGACGGTTCAAACCCGCGTGCGGCCATCCTGATTTAGGTTTTCCGTGATTTCCCGAAATCGCTTCAGGCAAATTCGGAGGTGGTTCCTTTGAAAGAGCACGGCAGACTTCCTCCCCAACCCTTCCCTAATCCGATGCGACCGATAGCCTCGCTGTTTGCTCCCCTTCCCCGAATCAACCAACCATCCCACTTCATCCGTGTTGTCCCACACAATCACCATCTCACAGGCCTTAAGCGAAAGGAGAAAGGGTGAAAGGTGCCGCACCTGGGAGTAAAACGACAGAGGAGCTAACTTAACAGCGCAGAGAAAAAGACTCGCTGACCCGTTACAAAAGCAAGTGTGAGCTAGTCACCATATTAACACATTGAGAACATCTCCCTAAATTTTTAGTAAACGGGTTGGACATAGAACTTTAACATTCTAATCGCACTCATTTGAACAGTACTTAAAATAGAGGGCAAGTCTGTCGACAAATCTGCCGCCGCCCAACATTCAGCCTCTCCTGTATAGCACTAAGTCTGTAATTACTCTGGGCCTCGTAAGTAACAACACGGATGAAGTGGGATGGTTGGTTGTCAAGTGATCCACACCAAGGGATTCCAGCACACACTTCGGGCGGGTTCCAGAAGGCCTCGTTGCCCGTGGAAGATTAGTTAAGAGGATTTCCATAGCTGGACAAACAACGATACGGTACGCTGGCGAATTAGGAGTAGCGAAGAACTTACATGCCTGATGCACCATAAGGAGTTGGTACCGGATGGTAAGTGGCGGTTCACCAGCCTCAGCACAAACCGTGTATGAGGTGCTGCTGTGAGCGTCCGTGGCTAGCCCGATTCCCTCATGGGTTATAGAGCCAATGTGTGGTTCAAATGGCTCTGAGCACTGTAGGACTTAACACCTGAGGTCATCAGTCCCCTAGAACTTAGAACTACTTAAACCTAACTAACCTAAGGACATCACACACATCCATACCCGAGACAGGATTCCAACCTGCGACCGTAACAGTCACGCGGTTCCGGACTGTAGCGCTTAGAACTGCCAACAGCCGGCGCCAATGTGTGCTGCAGTCTTTCTCTGAAAGTACAAAAATCGCTTCGCAAAAACAAGGTCCTACCAAATATCAAAAACTGTTGCAAGACACAATACGGTTCGTTTCCTAGGAATAAACATTATATTAAAGTTTAAAATTGTTGCAGTTGAGAAAATCTTGTCTATTTTGTATGTAAATGTCTATGTGCTACATTATTAGTCTGCTACATCCCAATAATCAGTAAGTGAAATGAAATTAAGGAGAAGTACGCTGCTGGAAAACCTCTTTTAGAGAATTCCAGACGCTTCAGTCCGGAACCGCGCGACCGCTACGGTCGCAGGTTCGAATCCTGCCTCGGATATGGATGTGTGTTATGTTCTTAGGTTAGTTAGGGTTAAGTAGTTCTAAGTTCAAGTGGACTGATGACCTCAGATGTTAAGTCCCATAGTGCTCAGAGCCATTTGAACCATTTTTGAGAGGTTTCCAATTCATTCAAGATTTATTATTGCAACAATTCATATGAAGTACATGAAATGATTACATGTTACAGCACATGTTCTGAGGTACCAGATATCGACCAATGCTGAGACCAATATCAGGATGTGGTGTAGCCTCCACGGGTAGTAATGCACGGGCTGACTCTACCGTCCAGTCGATCGTGCAGTTGGCGAATACTGTCCCGGGATACGTTATGCCAAGCCTGATCGACCTGTTCACGTAGTTTTATGAGTTGTTGGCTGACGAGTCACACGAGCCACTGGCCAGGCAAGTTGCTGCACATCTTGCAGAGCACGTTGAGATTCACTGGCAGTGAGTGGGCAAGCACTATCCTGTTGGAACGACACATCACGTACCTGTTGCAAGAACAGAAACAGAACGGATCTAACAAAATTCAGCGCGTATCAAGTGCTGCTTAGCGTCTGTTCCAAACATATCAACGGTGAACAAGAATTGTACAGACAACAAGGCCTAGGTCGGGACCAATGCGTGTTCGACGAATCCACTTTACAAGACAGCACTCACCAGGCGTACGTGCAAACCACCATCACTTGGGCACACGCAGAATCTGCTTTCATCGCTGAAGACCACGGCGTGCTTTTCCATCTTACAAGCAATCCTCTGACGGCACCAGCAAAGCCGTGCGTGTCGATGCTGTCCCGTGAGTGAAGGATGGGCCAGAAATGTGCGTGCTATAACATTACAGGTCGGGATTGACCAATGAGGTCTTGAATATCTTATTTGTATCTGTCAGTTGCTATGGAGAAATTGAAATTTGTGGGATTCCTTAATTTTGCGTGATTAAGTCCCGACGCTATGTAAAGCTGTCATTTAGTTACATGCAATTTGCGATCTGTTATATGTTACTTTCCGATAGTAAACCATATTTTTTCTGATTACCGTTAAAATATAATGACGATAAATGTTTGAGATCATTTGGAATAATATTTTAATAACTATGTAGATGACATGACGTCATTTGTTTACTCTTAGAAAAAAAGAAAAAAAGAGTGTTAATTGTGCGTTTATGTACGGTCAGTGTCGAGATCAGTGATTACGATTCCAGAAATAATTGATTGGACGAAGTTCAATTGTACACAATCGTGTAGGGCGAATTATGACCTTGAAATTGGTTGTAGATGTATGCAGGTCAATTTCGTGTGACCTTGAAATTGGTTGCAGATGTATGCAGGTCAATTTCGTGACAGGTGGTGGTGGTGGTGGTGGTGGTGGTGGTGGTGGTGGTGGTTAGTGTTTAACGTCCCGTCGACAACGAGGTCATTAGAGACGGAGTGGAAGCTCGGGTTAGGGAAGGATTGGGAAGGAAATCGGCCGTGCCCTTTCAAAGGAACCATCCCGGCATTTGCCTGAAACGATTTAGGGAAATCACGGAAAACCTAAGTCAGGATGGCTGGAGACGGGATTGAACCGTCGTCCTCCCGAATGCGAGTCCAGTGTGCTAACCACTGCGCCACCTCGCTCGGTTTTGTGACAGGCTAGTAAGCGTCGCGAGTGTGTCGCGGCATCAAGACTGCTTTCGCGCCGCCGATGGTTTGCTTTAAACTCGCGAAAATACTATTTACGCTAATTCTTAATTATCGTGAAAGGGTAGAATACTTGATGAGCCATTATGGAGGACACAAGTTTGGATAGAAAGATCATTTTCAAAATCCAACATAAATCCTGTTGATCGAAGTAGCCTAGCAACCTAAAAGCTCATACGTGGTTATCAGCAAAAACAGTGTACTATTTTTCATGCACACGTTTACACTCTACATCGAGGTGTGGATGATTTGTGGGCGTGAAATAAACATTTGAAAGCATTTGATTAAATAAAAAGGAAAAATATAAAGAAGTTTATTGGTATATTTTGTTATTTCATGAACAGTGATGTTTTCTTCTAGTGGTGTAGAGCCTTACGTATTATTGATATTGTGACAGACTGATCGCAAGTGGTCTCGTTACAAGTCGAGTTTTGGGCCTGATTAAGAGTAGCTGGCTCTTAAAGTCTCAAAGGTTACGTCAAGAATAATATCACACTTAAATAACGCAACATCGAAATCAACTATCTTTATACTATATTAAGCTAGCTATTCCGGAATCAGGTGATACCGTGGCCGTGTAGTTGTGTATTGTCGACAGCAAATAGGCAAACACTATCATAAACATTTCTCATGCTCTGATATCGACGAGGGAAAGAAGAGACGACAACGACGACATACACGTATACAGTGCCCGTTGTCCCACTGCTAATAACCAGTTCGCAACGGTTGGTACTGACACGTCTGGATTCACAAGCCTTCTTATCTGTGCTGTGGTGCTGTAATATCTGCCTCTGCTGCCCTTACAATACGACGATCCTGGCGGGCGTCTGTGCTGCATGGATGTCCAGTACCTCGTCTATGGGTGTGAGAACGTTCACGTCACCACTGATGTCAGCATTGTTACAAAACTGACACAGCACGTCCAGCTTGTGTGGCAGTTCTCCGAAAGGACCACCCCGCAACTCGGAAGGCCACATTTGACCCCTTCCAGACTTGCTTACCTGGTTGTAGGAAGCACGAGTGCGTCTCTGCGGCATGACTGTCTGCTTGTTTCACACTTTTGCACCACACTGAGCCTCCTCACTGTGAACATTTCGTATTAAAAAGAAGATACAGATGGTGCTCTGGTACCTATACCACTACACCATCTTTTGGCGGACGACTTGGGACCATTGTCAGTACATCTACTATCACCCAGGTGGGATATTCTGCCATCGAATCAAAATCGACGTCGCCTTTCCAGTTGTACTAATTATAAAAAAAACAGTTACAAACAAAAACATTTTGAAATAGAAGCTATTGGCACCTAACATAAATTTCCCTTTTCAAGACAGATGAAATTGTTCAGACATTAAAGAAACTCAGTTCATTTGCAAAAATTACGTGTTCCATGATAGAAGACGTCCTTCCGTTTCATGGCACAAGATTGTCTACAATCGACAAAGTATGGCATAACTGGCCATATGTTATGTAAATATCTCTAAAACTAGATAACACTTTACTCACCATAAAATTCTGTACCTGAATAAAAAACAAATATATTTCAAATAAGTTTGATATATTATACAGCACTTAAACGTGTAGAACGTGAAATATTTACAAATGCTGCTCAAAAAGTTACTCCGTGTCTAGCAACAACAAACTGTGAAAAATGACGGACACTTCTTATGGCAGTCTGTAGTACGCAGTACTTCGTGTGACTTTAACATCAGTCACTAGACTAAACTACTGACTAAAAAACATAGTGTGTTTCTAGGTAGACTAACATCTGCGTGCAGCAGTCTCCCCTACGGGCAGTGAGCTAGCATGAGGATGATATTTGAGTCGACGTGTCCCACAGGTGTAGATATACGCGAGTATTACTTTGGTAGTCTCCGATTCACTGTGTGACACTTACCGTGAGTATAAAACACATCTGCCGGCCGCTGTGGCTGAGCGGTGCTAAACGCTTCAGTCCGCAGACGCGCTGCTGCTGCGGTCGTAAGTTCGAATCCTGCCTAGCGCATAGATGTGTGTGATGTCCTTAAGTTAGTTAGGTTTAAGTAGTTCTAACTTCTAGGGGACTGGTGACCTCAGATGTTAAGTCCGATAGTGCTCAGAGCCATTTGATAAATAAAGATTTTTTGGATATTGCAATATGCGAACCAACTACACATTACTTTGCAACTCCGCACCTCTATCCTTTATACTATATTGGACTTGGGTAAGACTGATCATGTCTCTTATGTTTCAGCCTCCGGAAGTCTTTAATTTACGATATGTTATTAACTGGCATTCGATCATAACGTATCTGACAGAGAACGATGCGTGTTTGATTGATCGAAAATATGGTGTTGTCCCGAAACGACTTACTTTCAGAGCATGCAAACTACACTCCTGGAAATTGAAATAAGAACACCGTGAATTCATTGTCCCAGGAAGGGGAAACTTTATTGACACATTCCTGGGGTCAGATACATCTCATGATCACACTGACAGAACCACAGGCACATAGACACAGGTAACAGAGCATGCACAATGTCGGCACTAGTACAGTGTATATCCACCTTTCGCAGCAATGCAGGCTGCTATTCTCCCATGGAGACGATGGTAGAGATGCTGGATGTAGTCCTGTGGAACGGCTTGCCATGCCATTTCCACCTGGCGCCTCAGTTGGACCAGCGTTCGTGCTGGACGTGCAGACCGCGTGAGACGACGCTTCATCCAGTCCCAAACATGCTCAATGGGGGACAGATCCGGAGATCTTGCTGGCCATGGTAGTTGACTTACACCTTCTAGAGCACGTTGGGTGGCACGGGATACATGCGGACGTGCATTGTCCAGTTGGAACAGCAAGTTCCCTTGCCGGTCTAGGAATGGTAGAACGATGGGTTCGATGACGGTTTGGATGTACCGTGCACTATTCAGTGTCCCCTCGACGATCACCAGTGGTGTACGGCCAGTGTAGGAGATCGCTCCCCACACCATGATGCCGGGTGTTGGCCCTGTGTGCCTCGGTCGTATGCAGTCCTGATTGTGGCGCTCACCTGCACGGCGCCAAACACGCATACGACCATCATTGGCACCAAGGCAGAAGCGACTCTCATCGCTGAAGACGACACGTCTCCATTCGTCCCTCCATTCACGCCTGTCGCGACACCACTGGAGGCGGGCTGCACGATGTTGGGGCGTGAGCGGAAGACGGCCTAACGGTGTGCGGGACCGTAGCCCAGCTTCATGGAGACGGTTGCGAATGGTCCTCGCCGATACCCGAGGAGCAACAGTGTCCCTAATTTGCTGGGAAGTGGCGGTGCGGTCCCCTACGGCACTGCGTAGGATCCTACGGTCTTGGCGTGCATCCGTGCGTCGCTGCGGTCCGTTCCCAGGTCGACGGGCACGTGCACCTTCCGCCGACCACTGGCGACAACATCGATGTACTGTGGAGACCTCACGCCCCACGTGTTGAGCAATTCGGCGGTACGTCCACCCGGCCTCCCGCATGCCCACTATACGCCCTCGCTCAAAGTCCGTCAACTGCACATACGGTTCACGTCCACGTTGTCGCGGCATGCTACCAGTGTTAAAGACTGCGATGGAGCTCCGTATGCCACGGCAAACTGGCTGACACTGACGGCGGCGGTGCAAAAATGCTGCGCAGCTAGCGCCATTCGACGGCCAACACCGCGGTTCCTGGTGTGTCCGCTGTGCCGTGCGTGTGATCATTGCTTGTACAGCCCTCTCGCAGGGTCCGGAGCAAGTATGGTGGGTCTGACACACCGGTGTCAATGTGTTCTTTTTTCCGTTTCCAGGAGTGTATAATCCAAAAGCAACGAAATTCGAAAATTCTTTAACCACCAATACGACGGTTCCCATCATTTCAGTACAGCAAATCATACCACTAATGAGGCGTTTTCGAGCGATCCTGAATTTTCTGGTGGTTTGAAACGGCACGTACTCATAGCACGTAAGTTATATTTGAAGCCCGCCAAATGTGGGCTTTGACTATAAACAACGAAATCCAGTAATGAGCTTCCCAAGTTCTGCTTCTGACATAGATAGCGGTCTTGCATCATATTGGTTAAAAGAGTCGTCGTACGCTGCCGAAATGCCGCGGAGCTTATTTCGCGTTTCTTGCTCGGCAGTGCTTCCTCGTCGTGAAATAACAAGAACTGACGCCACAGAACACGCACAGCTCCACGTCCGTATCAGCTTTTAGGTCCCGTGTGAGGACGGGTAGAGACTGGGTAGTTGGAGTGCGTGCCAGCCGGCTGCCGCTGGCAGGGCCGCCGCACCTGGCCGGCGCTCGTACTCTCACGTGCGGACTTTCACGCCCGCCGCTGGCATTGTACGGACGGCCTTCAGCGGAGAAAGTACCGCACTCACTCACTGCTGCTGCAGGGCAGGCTTCCTCCCGCCGTCGCAGACTGCACTGCAACGCGTCCCAGTGGACGAAACCGCCAACGCACGTTGCCCTCAAGTAACAGGTTCTAATCCTCACTGTGAACGAAATTTTTTCATTACCAGCATTAGGCCACCAAGAGGCGAAGGGATAGCGCCATAGAACTCCCGATAACAAGACGGCGTGCAAATTAAGAGTGTACATCTACATCTACACTACTGGCCATTAAAAGAAGAAATGCAGATGATAAACGGGTATTCATTGGACAAATATATTACACTAGAACTCACATCTGATTACATTTTCATGCAATTTGGGTGCATAGATCCTGAGAAATCAGTACCCAGAACAACCACCTCTGGCCGTAATAACAGCCTTGATATGCCTGGGCATTGAGTCAAACAGAGCTTGGATGGCGTATACAGGTACAGCTGCCCATGCAGCTTCAACACGAGACCACAGTTCATCAAGAGTAGTGACTGGCGTATTGTGACGAGCCAGTTGCTCGGCCACCATTGAACACACGTTTTCAGTTGGTGAGAGATCTGGAGAATGTGCTGGCCAGGGCAACAGTCGAACATTTTCTGTATCCAGAAAGGCCAGTACAGGACCTGCAACATGCGGTCGTGCATTATCCTGCTGAAATGTAGGGTTTCACAGGGATCGAATGAAGGGTAGAGCCACGGCTCGTAACACATCTGAAATATGACGTCCACTGTTCAAAGTGCCGCCAATGCGAACAAGAGGTGACAGAGACGTGTAACCAATGGCACCCCATACCATCACGCCGGGTGATACGCCAGTACGGCGATGACGAATACATGCTTCCAATGTGCGTTCACCGCGATGTCGCCAAACACGGATGCGACCATTATGATGCTGTAAACAGAATCTGGATTCATCCGAAAAAATGACGTTTTGCCATTCGTGCACCCAGGTTCGTCGCTGAGTACACCATCGCAGGAGTTCCTGTCTGTGATGCAGCATCAAGGATAACCGCAGCCATGGTCTCCGAGCTGATAGTCCACGCTGCTGCAAACGTCTAGATCTAGATGTCGACGGCACGTTAAAACTCAATCTTCTTTCCAAACAAAAATGGATTTTGCGTACCTACAGCTCAAACGTTAAACGATAAATGCGTCATCAAGGAACTGATTAAGAACTGAATAAAGTGTCTGTTTTCCGATTATGACTTATTGTTTCCAACAATGCAGATGAAGTTCTCTTGTGTTTGATTCTTAGCACGGGGGAATAATTGAGCCATTAAGATCAGCACACAAGTTATGAATGCCATTTCCACCTAATACATCAGTAAAATGCTGTATCACCCTGTAGCATACTGGGAAAGTAGAGCTTGTCCGTAACGGCAGCCATCGATTACCTTTCTTCATTTGGAACCACATTTCATGCAAAAAGAAAATAATTATTCTTAATGTTTGCAACTGCAGACTTAACTCAGTGGATTGTCTCCGATGCAACGTGGAGCCATACTGCTATTATTTATGGACGCCAGCGGCAGCAGGCAAATATACATCAAGTACAAGTAACAAAGATATTACATTATCTGGACGTAAATAATTCAGAAAACAATCTCATTAATATATATATTCGTATCAAAAGACTACATTTGATTTAGAAACCAACATGGGTGCTTAGAGCAGTACACACACTGAATGTCGCAATCAACAAGCGGAATACTATATTCTCAGTATGCAACTTTAAAATATACTATTATAAATGAGGAGAAATGATGATAACTTTGAATTTACAGTACCACGGACTGAAAAAAATAAAATTCGTTCTAATAATCACCTTCCATATTACCAAAACTGAATAACCTAATAGGTTCAATTTCGCCATGCAAATGGATATTTCCAGATACCTGAGTGTGGAGTAATCGCGCGAACTTTGCAGAAATTTAGAGAACACTCCCGAAAGAACCTAAGTATGCACCACCAAAAGTAATTGGAACGATCTCATCCGATTTCTTCACCACTGTAGAAACTTCGATAGAGCTCGTACCAACCAGACAAAACCAGTCATCCTCCCAAATCACGGAGATCTCTAAAGACAACCAGAACATGGCAAAGAATGGTGGAGGCACAAGGGACACCACGTAGCTTCTAAAATGCTAAAGTTTCCTATTAGCTGAGAGCCAAACCGACCTTCCGAAGATACGAAAGTGCCTCATTGGGCATACAAAGAATTTTCTCAGGAGTCTTATTTTGATCAGTCGAAGCTGAGTACAGCAGACACGCTAAGTACAGTAAATATGACGTCGCGATTTATGAAATGCAAAAATATACACTGAAGTGCCAGAGAAACTGGTTCAAATGCCTCTGAGCACTATGGGACTTAACATCTGAGGTCATCAGTCCCCTAGAACTTAGAACTACGTAAACCTAACTAACACCGACATTGGACTGTTGATGGCTGGACACATGTTGCCTGGTCGGACGAGTCTCGTTTAAATTGTATTGAGTGGATGGACGTGTATGGGTGTGGAGGCAACCTCATGAATCCATGGATCCTGCATGTGAGCAAGGTGCTGCTCAAGCCGGTGAAGGCTCTGTAATGGCGTCGGGCGTATGCAGTTGGAGTAATATGGGACCCCTGATACGTCTAGATACGACTCTGACAGGTGACACGTACATAAGCATTCTGTCTGATCACCTGCATCCACTCATATCCATTGTGCATTGCGACGGACTTGGGCAATTCCAGTGGGACAATGCGACACACCACATGCACAGAATTGCTGCAGGATGGCTTCAGAAACACTCTTCTGAGTTTAAATATTTTCGCTGGCCGCCAAACTGCCCAAACATGAATATTATTGAGCATATCTGGGATACATAGCAAGGTGCTGTTCAGATGAGATCTCCACCCCCTCTTACTCTTACCGATTTATGGACGGCTTTGCAGTATTCATAGTGTCAGTTCCCCCCAGCACTTCAGACATTAGTCGAGTCCATGCCACGTCGTGTTGCGACACTTCTGTGTGCTCGCGGGGGCTCTATACAATATAATGTAGATGTATCAGTTTCTTTGGCTCTTCATTGTACATTTAGTATCAAGATTTATCTCCTTTGAGACTTACATGCTGTGTTCTGTTTACTGGGAACTCTCAAACCCATTCAAACAAATGATCGACATTCCTTAAACTTGTATTTTGTTCGTCAGACAGCCGCGTGGAAGTTTACTAAACGCCCTTCGGAAGTCACGCAATTCGCCAGTATATACTGCTTGGGTCTGATGAATGTATCAGAATTATTGATCTTTTTACTTGTTTTATCCGCTTTCTGAGCGAGAGAAAATTGTCAGTATGCCTCTATATTTGTCCTTATTTATCTTATCTTACTCTCGTGATCTCTAAGTGGCATATACGATATTGACACCATGATGGTCGAACAACGTTTCTCAAAATTAACTCAGTAGCTTTTCGAGACAGCTACGTTGATGAGTACTCTAAAATTGATTGCACTTACGTCTTGTACACTAGTTTATAATGAGAACTGTCACTGTAGTACAAATGCCTTTCATAATGTCAAGTAGTTTCATCGTGTTGCACGTGAATTACGGTAAATGCAGATCTCTGATTTCTTCCCACATTCCGGAGACAACTATCGGCGGGATCAATGGAATACGACTAATTTATAAACCTTCTCTTGTAATATCTGGGACCACTGAAGTGCCGCTGTTAATAGAGAAGTAGCAGGTGGAGACTGTCAATTGGCTGAAAAATGGTTCAAATGGCTCTGAGCACTATGGGACTTAACTTCTGAGGTCATCAGTGCCCTAGAACTTAGAACTACTTAAAACTAACTAACCTAAGGACATCACACACATCCATGCCCGAGGCAGGATTCGAATCTGCGACCGTAGCGGTCGCGCGGTTCCAGACTGTAGCTCCTAGAGCCGCTCGGCCACACCGTCTGGCGACTGTCAATTCATTGCTGTATCTGGGTATTCCGGAGCGGAGCGGGAGAAGATTTAAAGAACCGCATAAGGTAAATGCTGCCTTCATACAACCGTATCTAGTATGAAGAAACAGAAACATCACATGCAAACTAAAATTTTTATTTTTAATACGAATGTGTCTCCGGCATATCACGAATACCTGGTAACCTTGAAAACAAGTGTTGCGGAGCTGTGGAGAAGAACAAACCAAATATCTATAAAAGAAAAGATATGTGAGAGAGTGTGGAAATCGTTGGGGCACACAGTGAGAAAACCAGACGGAGCAATCGAGAAGGCACTGGAATGGAATTCCCAGGGGAGAAGAAAGACTGACTTAGAGGTACATGGAAGAGAATGGTGGAAGGGGAGGCAAGGAGAGTTGATAAGACGTTTGCGGAATTGAAGGAAAATGGCCAAAGACAGAGATGGATGGCGAATTCTTCTGGATGCTCCAGCCCCCACAGCGGCCAAGGAAATTAAGTCAAGAAGTAAGTCATCTCCTCTTAAGCGATTGAATTTCTTTTTAAACCGAACTTGGTAGTATATCACTTAGTACCTAGCAAGAAGTTCTTTGGATGGTAAGAACCACTCGCAGCCATGGAGATAGGAGGTGGGACTGGCCAGCTAGATGAATCATACAATATCCAGATGTGAGAGTGGTCCGATGTTGGAATGCGTGGAAACGTGAGGGTATGCATACGGGTCGTCAATGTTCCGATCGACCATGTGTGATCACCACAGTGGAGGATCACAATATTGTGCTCGAAGTACATCGTAACCCCATCACAACGACGCTCGACGTACGAGAACAAGTGATGGTCTGAATGCAACATTCTGTGTCAACCCGCACCTTTGGTCAGAAACTAGCAGCAGCCCAACTATGAAATTACGTAGCTTGCGTAGGCTGCCCGTAACGTCACACTGCAAACAGATGCATTTGGAGTGGTATCGCTACTGGGAAGCATGGGCTGCTGATGAGTGCCGTGGCATTGTGTTCATCAATGGTTGATTTGGGATTGGGGATCAAACGGCGAGATCACCAGTCTGTGTGTTCATCAATGATTCGCCGTTTCGCACTACTCGGGCGGCGACTTGAGTAGAGGTCCATTCTTCCTTTGTTTTGAGAGCACAGTGGTGTTACTCCTGGTGTGATGGGAGCCATCAGATATGACTTCAGGTGACGGCTGCTAGGGACTAAGGAAACGGTACGTCAGGGACATCCTACGTCCTCATGTGTTATCTCTCATGCGACAGTATCTTAACCTCTCAGTAAATGTCTGGAACTATCTGGAACAACACCTGAAACTTAACAACGAACTTCTTCGCAGTTTATTAGTTCTACGAGATGTAATCTCCGGAGTGTGGCTTTAGCTGTATGTGATATATCCAAAGAAACTTGTGGATTCTCTCCCACACCGAATTGTGGCGATTGTCAATGCTAGAGGGGGGGGGGGGGTGTTACATGGTTGAATGCAGTGGGGACTAATTGTAGTGCTGTGGGCCTACATATACTCATGAGTATCTAAGGACATTACATATCGATCAAATCAACTACCTCACTCTCTTATACCCACTAACAAATATACATATTCACACTGTGCGTTCATTTTTTGTACGCGACACATTCTCCCAGGAACAAATTTGAAATTGCTGCACTGCCCGATTTCGAAGAAGATTACGATACGTTTCTCTTGGTTCTAACCTCCAAACATCCAGGTTTCAGACACTCAGATCAGCACCGAATGTTGTATTTCGACAGAGCATCAACCAAAATTCCGATTTAGTTCGTACTATGTGCTGCCGTCCGGCAGAACGGGCGTAAATGTTAATTAAAAGTAACACCAGAACTACGGAGCACAGGAAAAGCATAACTTTGAATAAGTAATACGTATGATTCCCGTGAGGAAGTCGGTAGAGCGATAGATCGTCGTATCAACGCACCCCAAAGATGACATTTTTTTACTGTGTTATGCTTGAAAGTGTTATTTGGGGCTATTAATACTTCCGCACGTGTAATGCAATTGTTTCTTTGTTCTAGTTTTCCGATTGTCTATGTTTATTCTGTGAAATCACAAGTGAACTAGCTGTTTCATCGCGAGTGGTGCCTCGTTCTGCCCCACATGTCCGACAGAACACCACACCTATCTATACAAATGTGCTCTATAGATTTGCTACTTTCAGCTAAAGAAGCGAAAGCAGACTGCCAAAAGAACATTGCTACGAACTCCGAAAAGTCCTTTTAGACTTCATGGAAATGTTCTTCCATATAACAGTATCACGTGTGAACAGTTGATATAAATAGTCGTCAGCTGGGTTTAGAGGTAGGACCTTAGGTTCGACGGCCTGATATGCTACCAAGTCACCCATGCCAGATTTAAAAAGCTATCCTTCACTGATACCCTTTCCCTACTCTTTAGTTTTGGTGTTAATTTTAATTACCGTTTACGCATGGTCCACTGGATGACAGCACACAACACTAACTAAATCGGTGTTTTTGTTGATACTCTACCGACGTACAACGTTTGGTACCGATCTGAGTGTCTGACATCTGGAGGTTTGGATGTAAGCCAAACGCCGGAACAAATGGCACCTGCTACACTCTCTGTTCGCTAAGATCTGTCTGGAAAGAACGGGCCCCTGCAAAGGGGTAGATTCATCACCACGGCTTAGAATACGTACCAAAAAAATTTGTGCTTCACCAGAGGGAGCAACGATTAAACATTGTATTTTTAGAAGGTTCTTCAGTTTACCATATCTTTTTTTAAATTTGTTACTTCAAGTTAGTAAAAGTCCATATGCTTCAGCTCGAATATTGTAACATATTTGTATGAATTTTTGTGGAGTATAAAAGTACTGAAGTAGGAGTTACCTAGTCTCTTCGGTTTTGTGTACCATCATCCTTCTACCGTTATCATGACAATAATGGATGTGTTTGTGGTGTAGCGATATGTTTGTGGTGTTACAGATGATTCTAAAAATTAAAGGAAGGGAGAGGGGAGAAAGTGCTGGCACATAATAATCTATTCTGTTCGGGGTAGCTGGAAAGCTTGACATTCCCATGCAGTAGACGGGTCCCCATCACGTCCCATAACTTTTATGAATGAAAAGACAAGAATGTTGATGTTTCATAGTATTAATTTATTTAGTTAGCTGTTTTTTGCATCTCACTCTTTGTGTTTATTACCTTTTTTCAAAGTTCGCCACCAGTGCTACATCCCCTTTGTTGACAATAGTTAGTTCGTGTCGCATAATGGCCTTTTGAGTCGACGACCGGTTAACTAAATAAATTAATGCTAAAGTAAACACTAATTTTTGTGCATTTCATTTATAAATATGAAGTTGTTCTATGAGGCGGCCACAGAAATAAATTAATAACATAAAATTTACCACCGCATCTGAATTATCCGTGTCACATTGCATGAGGTCACGAAACCCTTTCGCATTATGTCTTGGACATCGACGCACTTCCTAAAAGGTCAGAAATTGTATGCCATTACCCGTCCTTCTTTGGCAGCAAAATTCTAGTGGTGGAGCTTTCTCCTAGCACCACTGACATTTGGGTATAAGTGTGTCATGCAGTGAAGGAATCTGACACGGATAATGGTAAAATGCCCGTAGCTCGGTGACAGTCAGCTCTGCTGTCCCTTCGGTTCTCCTCAAGCGGAGGGAGTTGCGAGGCGGTGCTGGTTCTCGCCGACTCGGTTCTTTCATTTCCACAGCCAACTGCTGCAATACAAAAACAGCTTCACACAGCACAAGCAGTAAAATTACAGCCATCTATTCTGAACAGATACACGCTGTAACTAAGGAAGAACAGGCACCTTACCTCTGTATTCCGCTGTCTTGTGTAAACTTACTGAAATACAATATCGGTAAAAATCGCAGCACCAAAAATTAATTGATATTCAGTAACCACAATTCGAGAATACGTTTATCTAGATAACATGCTGGAGCGATTGGTATAGCAATATCACAGGATAATGTTAGCGCGAGACAATCTACTGCTATTGTGAAATGCTGGTAGATTAACAACCGGGTGTAACCGCCAGCTTGTTGAATACAAACACGTAAAAGTGTATGCATTGTGCTGCGCAGGTGCCGGATGTCATTTTGTTGGATGGAGTTCCATGCCTGTTGCACTTGGTCGACCAATAAAGGGACAGTTAATACTAATTATTTATGTCGCTAGAATTGTCTTTCGATGGTATCCCACATGCGCTCGATTGGAGACATCTGCATCTAAGTGACTACTCTGCTATTCACAATAAAGTGCATGGCAGAGGGTTCAATGAACCACCTTCAAGCTGTCTCTCTACCGTTCCACTCTCGAACGGCACGCGGCAAAAACGAGCACTTAAATTTTTCTGTGCAAGCCCTGATTTCTCTTGATTTATCGTGATGATCATTTCTCCCTATGTAGGTGGGTGCCAACAGGAAGTTTTCGCAATCGGAGGAGAAAACTGGTGATTGAAATTTCATGAGAAGATCCCGTCGCAACGAAAAACGTCTTTGTTTTAATGATTTCCACTCCAACTCACGTATCATGTCTGTGACACTATCTCCCCTATTTCGCGATAATGCAAAACGAGCTGCCCTTCTTTGTACTTTTTCGATGTCATCCGTCAGTCCCACCTGATGCGGATCCCACACCGCACAACAGTACTCCAGAATAGGGCGGACAAGCGTGGTGTAAGCAGTCTCTTTAGTAGACCTGTTGCACCTTCTAAGTGTTCTGCCAATGAATCGCAGTCTTTGGTTTGCTCTGCCCACAATATTATCTATGTGATCGTTATTAGTAATTGTAATCCCTAAGTATTTAGCTGAATTTACTGCCTTCAGATTTGTGAGACTTATCGCGTAATCGAAATTTAGCTGATTTCTTTTAGTACTCATGTGAATAATCCCACACTTTTCTTTTTTCAAGGTCAAATGCCACTTTTCGCACCATAAAGATATCTTATCTAAATCATTTTGCAAGTCGTTTTTATCATCTGATGACTTTACAAGACAGTAAATGACAGCATCATCTGCAAACTATCTTTTCCAATATCGCAAAAGGAAAATGCAGCTTCTGGTGGCACTATTACACGACCTTGTCCAAACTCAGTGAGATGCTGATAATGGCGTCTTTGTCGCCTTAATGCCATTCTTGACTAACATCAACTCACCAAGTCCAAACTCAAAGGTAACTACCGCTCAGGACCATTACAACGCGTATTTAAAACAAACCTAACTTGCGACCTCATAGTGGCACTACTGGCGCCACTCTTATGCGACTGGCACGAAATCTGAAAAGGCATCATCTTTCAAATGTAAAAACATGCCAATCTAGTGTCGCACAACTCCTTGGTGTTGCGATTTTCTTTTCGTCATAGTAGATAAAAACAATTACATGGCTGAAGATTCTTATGCTTCATTCTCTTCTCCCTTCACGCATTAGATACTAAACAGGCGTGTTGTAGCTCCTACTTTCCTTCCATTCTTAGGAGAAGTAATTATAAAATTATAATTATCACCACAGCAAGGTACAACTCCATAATTAAATTTTTTGTTTGTCTGCCGGTACGTATCAGCAGTCCTGGTACACACTGAAATCCTCGCGCAGTAGTACCTTAACAAGGCACTAGAGCTGCCAAAGGAAAATTCCTCAACCCTCTGGTAACGTGGATTACCGTGCAGTAATTCATTTCGGCAGCAGCGTAAATGACCCAGCTGAGCCGGACCGGCCCGGTTAACTTCATTTGCCGTCTCTATTAGTCTGACGCAGCTTTAACGTTTCCGCTGCTACTGAAAACAATTTAGCGCACTATACCCCACTTCACCAGATGGTTGAGGTATTTTGCTTTGGCTGCTGTAGCGGCGTGCTAAGGTACTATGGCAGGGTTTCAGTGTGCACCAGGGTGCATACATGTAGCTGCAAGCGAACCAAAATCTTTTTTACGCAGTTGTATGTTGGTGAGGTGATAATTAAAACTTTATGAGTACTCCTCTTAGTAGGTAGTTCAGTGCTACTTTTCTGATACTTTAAGGGGAGATTGACGTGACCCGCCCGTCCGACTGTATGTGGGTTGTCGATTTATTTTCGTAGTTGTCAAATGTCTCCAGAGTACTATGCCCTCTGAGATTGTCATTGACTCTTTCTTCCCTTATTTGCTATAGCCGTGAGATTCTTTCCACCCGTTCAAAAAATCAAATTTCGGCTGCTCAAACTGCTCAGTGTCTTTGTTCCACGTACTCAGAGACCCCTGAAATTATTATGTTTTTGTAAAATTTTATTGGTATGTCCTTGCTAGCTTCATTCTTAGGGTTCCGTTCCTGAGTCGGTGAAAACGGAACCCTTATAGGATCACTTTGTTGGACGTCTTCTGCCTGGCCATCTGTTCAAAACCCTTTTTCTCAGGAACCAGTAGACGCAGCAAGTTGAAATTTATACGACATACTAACAGTTATGGTCCCTTGGTGGTATAGTAAACGTTAGCTTATAAGTCAATGCATTCAAAAGATGCGGCCATTTATGTAACATATTTTGATATTCGCAAACTCACTTATCAAAACCAATAGAATGCTTCACGTTGGTCAAGAATCATGAAATTTAGCAAGAAGCAAAGTTTCATAATACAACCAAAGGAAAAAACACCGAAAATCGTTAATTTGTAATTATATCACACGAAAAAATTATTTTGTCGTTTGTCATCAGACTCATTGTCTGTCTTTCCGTTCGTGTGTTAAGACACTTTTTTCTCAGGGAGAGGCAAGCGTATCAAGTTGAAATTAGAATCGTGCACTGGGGTCTATAGTCTTTTGGAGACGTAAAATTGTTGAGCTTCTGAGTCAATGCAGTCCAAAGATACGGCCATTTACGTCACACATTTTGATGTACGGAAAACTCACTCATTAAAACCTACAGATTACTTCATGTTGGCATCGAATCACAAAACGTGGCAAGGATAAAGGTTTTAAAGTACAAGCAAAGGGAAAGAATCAGAAAATTGTGAATTTGTAATCATATCACACGAAAAAAATAAATTAAAAAATGCTCGAAAGTATTAGAATTCCTGGGACCGATATCTTCATAGAAAGTTAAGGTCACTTTTTCAACAATTTTCTCTTCTAGAGTATCTTTGCACATAACAGGCAATTTTATTACAAAGGATTTTGTTTAAGAAACGATCAAATTTAAATCTTCAGTTGTGTTATAGAGATGAAACAATACCATTTGTAAAACTCTTCATTAGTTGTGAAAATTACTTCATCAACATGCATAAAGCTCAGAATGGATTTATAACCCTTTACATCCTCTCCAGTGATACAATTTTCCAGCTGGTATTTCTACATCTACATCTACATTTATACTCCGCAAGCCACCCAACGGTGTGTGGTGGAGGGCATTTTACGTGCCACTGTCATTACCTCGCTTTCCTGTTCCAGTCGCATATGGTTCGCGGGAAGAACGACCGTTGGAAAGCCTCCGTGCGCGCTCGAATCTCTCTAATTTCACATTCGTGATCTCCTCGGGAGGTATAAGTAGGGGGAAGCAATATATTCGATACCTCATCCAGAAACGCACACTCTCGAAACCTGGACAGCAAGCTACACCTCAATGCAGAGCACCTCTCTTGCAGAGTCTGCCACTTGAGTTTGCTAAACATCTCCGTAACGCTATCATGCTTACCAAATGACCCTGTGACGAAACGCGCCGCTCTTCTTTGGATCTTCTATCTCCTCTGTCAACCCGACCTGGTACGGATCCCACACTGATGAGCAATACTCAAATATAGGTCGAACGAGTGTTTTGTAAGCCACCTCCTTTGTTGATGGGCTACATTTTCTAAGGACTCTCCCAATGAATCTCGACCTGGCACCCGCCTTACCAACAATTAATTTTATATGATCATTCCGCTTTCTTATACCTTCAGCATGACAGAGATTACTTCAGAAAATAATAATGAATTATAGCGAATTAATAGGCATGTAATGCTTGTATATGGTGTAATGAGCCGCTCGGTTAGAGGTATTATGTCACAGATTGCGTGTCACCTCCCGCCGAAGGTTGGAGTCATCCCTTGGCCATGGGCGTGTGTGTTGTTCTTACCTTAAGTTTGTTTCAGTAGTGTGTAAGTCTAGGGACCGATGACCTCAGCAGTTTGGTCCCTTAGGAATTCACAAACATCTGAACATTCTTGGTGTAATGAAGTATTTGTAAAACTAAGATGTCAAGTGAGAAAGAACTAGTCAATTATTGATTAATATGAGTAGAAAGAATTATCTCTTTGATATCGAATAGAATAATTTATTTCAGTCACATACCGGGCCCAGCCGCAGGAGTATATTGAAGCGGTGCTATTGGCCAAATCTAATGTGGGCACTGCAACTGTTTCACGGACAAAATACGGACCGCGTGATACTGTGTATAAATGTGTGTTGTGAGAGAAATTGACGGAAATCAAGAAGAGACCACTCTCTTCCAGCTTCCGTGTTGTAGAGATGCAAATTAAGTGAAAGGAGTGCGGTAACATAAACTGGAGCACCTAATGAGAAGCGACGCCTCCGGGGCGCTGTTCGTGACACTGGCCGTCGCGATTGCGCAACGCAAGAAGAGCAGGGAAGAGGCGTGGGGGAGTGGGGGGGGGGGGGGGGGCAAACCGCAGACTTCCGCTGCGGTAACTGTTCCTGCTACGGCACGGCTCCATTTGGGCTCTCTTGTTCCAACCCTTTAACTGCCATCGGGTTCATAAGACGACTACGCGGAAACTACAAGGCTTACAGAACAATGACGCAAACAGTGGACATGCTGTCGTGACCACGTGGTGAACGCGCATATCCCTCATTCCCCACAACGTTAAACAGCTTTGCTCGCGAGCAAGAGCCTGAGCAGGCTCGAGTGTTCACACTCAAACTCAACAAGTTGTTAAGCCCGTATGTAGACAAATCATCCGCTCCCTATTGTTGTCCTGAATTATTTCGCCCCTGCAGATGTACAACGAAATGAAAAGATTTGCAAAGCAAAGCAGGTAGCTGTCGCCCCTCCCCAAACAATTCGTGTCAATGAACTCCACGCATTTATTGAAGTTTGCAGCGTCACTAACGGTGCCCATATTCCACGTGTAATGTGAGTCAAAAAATTGAAGAAATGCTCCGTCCATTGATGTGTGTCTGTTACCTGTTCAAAATGTTTCAAATGGCTCTCAGCACTATGGGAATTAACATCTGTGGTCATCAGTTCCCTAGAACTTAGACCTTTTTAAACCTAACTAACCTAAGGACGTCACACACATCCATGCCCGAGGCAGGATTCGAACCTGCGATCGTAGCGGTCACGCGGTTCCAGACTGAAGCGCCTAGAACCGCACAGCGACACCGGCTGGCACTGTTACCTGTATGTCTAATAGTACCTGCACAGCCGTCTTCTGGAGCCGCGGAGACACCTATGCATAACCCCGTACATCTCACCCCTCCCCGCAATGAAAAACATAGCAGCGGGAAATATTTTTTCTTATTGTTGCTTCTGACTACGACGTTCAGTAAAATATAAATACTTTTGTCCACCACGGTGTGTACCGAATGTCTGTTTAAAATTTGTCCAGGTGCTCCATAGTTGCGCTTACATGTCGCCACGTTTCCTTCCTCATGTGGACAAGTAAAGCTGCTACGGTTGGACTATGGGTGCACGGTTTATGGATCGGAGAGGCCTTCATATTTGACGTCATTGAGACTGTCCGCCACGGTGGGATTCGGCTGGCCACGGGTGGTTATAGGACCAGACCCATATCCAGTCTCTTGCTGAGGACGGGGAACAGGCATTCACCATCCGGCGACAGCTCCTCATGGAGCGTCAGGTGTGTAAGTTCTTCGCAGCCCCGACTTTTCCCGCATACCATACTGTTGCTCGTCCGCCTCTGAAACGCCTTTTCTCTGACCATCCGCGAGCCACATTGCCGTTTGGGAGCCGGCTGCTGTGGCTGAGCGGTTCTAGGCGCTTCAGTCCGGAACCGCGCTGCCGCTGCCGTTGCAGGTTTGAATCCTGCCTCGGGGATGGATGTGTGTGATGTACTTAGGTTAGTTAGGTTTAAGTAGTTCTAAGTCTAGGTGACTGACGACCTCAGATGTTAAGTCCCATAGTGCTCAGAGCCATTTGAACCATTTTGAGCAGTTTGGGATCCACATGCAGCGTGTGCTGGAGTCACTCTGTGTGGAACTACTGCAACCCTAAATCCAGGGTTTTAACCGTCTTCCGGCCTGGTTACTGCAGAGGCCCAGCGTCATTTTAGATTTAGTGCAGTACAGGAGAGATGGCACTCCTGGTTCTGTTTCTAATGCGATATTTTCTGTCATTTTATATGATCATCACAACGATACGGTTCTTTTTACGGGTAGGTCGAAACAGGGGGACTCGGTTGGTTGCTCTGTTGTTTTACCGGCTCGTGTCTTCAAGGTCCAACTGCGCAACACTCTCCTGTCTTTCGTGCAGAATTATATGCGATCTTGCGGGCAATGGAGCAGATGAGACGTTCTTCAAGTGCTAAATTTGTTGTCTGTTCCGTTTCTCTGAGTGTCCTTCAGTCTCCGAAACGTTTGCACCCAGCGTAGTCCAGACTATCCAGGATGGCCTCCTCTAACTACGACTGGGGAAGGAGGTGTCTTTCTGATGGGTGCCAGGGCACATGGGCATTGCGGGGAACGAAAGGGCGGATCTAGCAGCCAAGGAGGCGTGTCATGATCCTCAGGTACTTCAGTATGCCATTCCCCTGCACGCTATAACCTCGCTGTTGAGCTCCAGAGTCTTGCATCGGCGGGAGGATGAGTGGCTGGAAGTGAAAGACAATATGATTCGTATAGTGAATCTCACAACGTGGTCGTGGTTCTTGCGTCGGCGGGAGGATGAGTGGCGGAAGTGAAAGACAATATGATTCGTATAGTGAATCTCACAACGTGGTCGTGGTGTATTTCCTCCTCACTCGTCTTCGCAGAGGTCACACAGTCCTATGACATATGACTTCTTGCTCCGAAGAGAGCCATCTCCAATGTGTGGTGCATGTGATGTTCAGATCACTGTGCGCTACATGTTATTCGACTGAGTTTTATTTACCGACCAGCAGGCCGCGGCTGATTTGCCGATGGATCTGCAGTCTATTTTAGGTAACGTTCCAACAATGTGATCACAGTTTAAAAGTTTTGTGAATTGTCCAGTGTTTTTTTTTCAAGATTTTAGGGAGCTGGTTTTTATGTGTTAACAGGGTGATTGGCTCAACCATATTCTACTTGGAGCTGGTTTTAATGTGTTAACAGGGTGACTGGCTCACCCATATTTTACTTAAGTGATCAGCCAGTTACATTTCCCTGTGCCTTTCTTTTAGATCCTTCGTCTATTTACCTGCGTTTTGGCCTCATGTATAGCATCTTTTATTCTTTCCCTTTGTCTTATCATGAATGATCACATTTTAGTAATTTTATCCATATTCGTTTCTTTAAAGTGTGTAAGGGCGCTGATAACCTCGCCGTTGAGGGCCCGTCAGCACCACAAAAAAACACACCTTCACACACTCACTAATAAGTCCATCAGGGACATTTCAACCCATCTAAAGCTACCCAAGTCTACTATTAGTGACGTGATTGTGAAGGGGAAGTGCAAAGAACAACTACTGCTAAAGCAGCACCAAGCTGACGCCAACGACCGTAGAGAATTGCGGAAAGCGTTTGTAAAAAATGGCATAAAACCGGCGGAAGAAATCGTCATGATTTCCCAAGTGCTACCAGCAGCACAGATAGCATAATGACTGTGAGTAGAGAATTTAGAAGGTTGGGCTACAATAGTGAGCGTTCCTCGTAAGACACATTTCTGCAGCCAGTTCTAGGCGACGCTTCAGATGGTACAAGGAACGATGCCACTGAACGATACGTGATTGGGAAGAATGATCTGGAGTGATGAATCACGGTGTACTCCGTTGCAGTCCGATGGAAGGCCTTGTGTTTGGCGAATGCCTCGAGAAAGTTGCTTGCCGTCATGTGTCCTGCCAACCTTGAAGTGCGGAGGACGTGATGTTACGATACTGGGATGTTTTCCGCTGTTAGGGTGTGGTGCCCTTATTGTGCTTAAGAAAACGAAAATACGGAAGAATATCAGCACATATTACAGAATAGTGTACTGCGTACAGTAGAGGAACAGTTCGGAGACTATGTTTGTTTCTGTCATCATGACGGGTGCGACGGACATTCAAATGGCTCTGAGCTCTATGGGACTTCTGAGGTCATCAGTCCCCTAGAACTTAGAGCTACTTAAACCTAACTAACCTAAGGACATCACACACATCCATGCCCGAGGCAGGATTCGAACCTGCGACCGTAGTGGTCGCGCAGTTCCAGACTGGAGCGCCTAGAACCGCTCGGCCACCACGGCCGGCGTGACAGACATTGCTCTGCCGACAAAACCCTTCCTGGCGCTGAGTCTACACCTGAAACGAATGGAACACCTTTGGATTGAGCTAGAACGTCGACTCGGTGCTGACACCAGCGTTCAATACCACTACCTTATCTGGTTTCGGCTCTTAAGGAAGAATATGTTACCGTTCCTCCAGAGACATTCAGACATCTCGCTGAAACTGTCCCCACGGGGAGTTCAAGATGTTGTAAAGGTGAAGGGTGGACACATCTCAAGGTATTCCAGAGCTATGTTGGAACACAGAAATAAAAGTACATTCGCACTCACACACACGCTCTTTCTCTCTCTCTCTCTCGCTCTCTCTCTCTCTTTCTCTCTCTCTCTCTCTCTCTCTCTCTCTCTCTCTCTCTGTCTCTGTCTCCATCGCACATACACACAATTTATATGCATATGTGCTTGACAAACGTTGAGTATTGGATATACAGTGAGATCCAACTGCCCTAGACGATCAAACGATAGGTTTAATGCAACCCGCAACGCGTCCAAATACCATTCACAAGATTTTCATATTCTCTTGTTCGCTACACACAAACTATTAGTCATATAGAAAAAATTAACAGGATCATTTAGCAGTAAATTTGATGTAGCTTAATTTTGTAGAGATATACGTTTTTGCTGAATGCCGCAGTTTTCGAATAATTTAAAAAAAGGAAAACCTACAAAAGTGACCTTCAAAGGAGTGTTTCTTGAAAAACGTGGCCTCCAGGGAAAACGTACCACAGTACAAAATTTAACCACATTAAATTTCCTACAAAAGAGGGCTCGTTCACTTTTTCTGTAGGACTTGTGGTCTGCACATAGTGAGTGCAGAATATGAGAATCACTCGCTTGGTTTTTGAAGGCGTTGCGGGCTGCATAAAATCCACTGATAGCAGCAGCTGAATCACCCTGTGATATTTTGTGAATTATTGACTGTTGATTTGTTATGTGTATGTTGTTTCTCGAGCAGCGTGTAGAAGATGCGCAGCCCAGTACTTAGCTGTGCCCAATACACGGTAGAGTGATTGTATGCGTGTGGTCTGCAGGCGTCGGCGGTGGTGTCGAAGCACGGGCGGCCGGTGTATGGGCCGCCGCCGCCCCCAGTGAAGGTGGTGCCCTACTACATCCGGGAGCCGGAGCCCATCATCGAGATCATCGTCAAGGAGTCCAACACGACGCTGCCCCCGCCCCCCGCGCCGGAGCTGCCACCCCTGCCGCCCACCAAGTCCAGCAAGGAGCCCGTGAGTAGCCTTCCACACCTTACCTCGTCTCAACACACCTCACTCGCCCCGCTCAAAACTCCTGTTTCCCTCACTAGGTGCCAACTGGATATTTTTGTTGTTGTGTCACGCTTAGTGATGTCGAGCATACTTTCCTGTCTATAGTTGAAGGGATTGATGCAAGAAGGAGGCAGCTCCACTTTATCCAGTTTGTGGCAAGTTAAAAAAAGTTTTAAAAATTCAGTTCACCAAATCGAAAAAATTGTCATCCTTGTTTTAGGCTATGGGGTATCTAATACTACTGACGAGAATACACACAAATGCATGCACTCAGGTAGGTGCAATAGAGTTTTGAATTTTGGAGCTGCCTCAGTTTTGCTCCAAAGTGAATGAAAAACTCTTTGTAGGACCATTTTCTTAATAACTAACCATATGTCAGTCTAAAAAACATTTATTAATAAATAAAGTACAACATTATTGGCATAATACATTAATACTACAGTTCTTATTCAGTCTTCTAGCTCCCCTTCAGTCACCTCAGGATCGTTTGAAGCATCCAGCCAAATACACATCTTGGGTATGCTTAGTCGCTAGACCATTAAAAGCATTAATAATACGATGCCTTGCTTCAACGTCAAATTTAGTAGAACAGTTGTATTTGCAACTGCAATAATTACCTGTAGTCTGGCGAAGCATGTTTTTTCCACTCGTGCTCTTGTACTTATTTCCATCAACCTTTCGCTGTTTTCTTATGTTCCGTTCCCGTTGTTCCTTGTGCGATCCTTTTTTTCCTCTTCGGTGGTTCAACAACTGCGTCTCTGCTTCTTGAATCTTCTTCTGAATCAGTAGAAGTCTCATCTCCACCAGGCTCGTAGTTTTCTGAAGAGTCCTTCCTCTACTGTTTCACGCATATTCTCAGAAACCGTGAAATCAAATGACGATAAAGTCACGAAACAGATTGTAAACCTGATAAAAAATGTCCCTCACAGAGAACGCGTGATGTTTAAACTGGTCTGCTGAACAATACGTATTACAACCTCCTTCCTGCTATAGTTTCGGGGAAGCTCCCGGAGCTGCCCCTGTTTTCATGCAAACTCTGAGTACAGGCAGCTCCATCTGTTGGATTTCTCTGAAACTAGTGGGTGGAGCTGCCTCTTTCTTGCACCAAATGAAGAGGCTTTTTTTTTGTATGTGATAGAATGTTCAACTCAATAGAACCAAAAAGTGGAGCTGTCTCCTTCTAGAGCCAAACCCCTCAATTTCGTTTCCTGCTATCGGAGGAATCCGCAAAGACTATTGAGAATGTAATATCTTTCTCAGAAGCCAACTATTTCGAAGAGTGAAAATTTCCACCACTTTTCTTGGATGGCTATAGGCATCGGCTGGGTGGTGAGCGGCGGAGGGGGTAAAAGAGAGTGGGATCCCCCTTTTGGAATGTAGGGTACACATTTTTGATGATTCATTACAGAGCCCTCACGCATTTCTAGAAGTGTATCTGATTCTATTAAACTTCAGATTTAACACTACTGTGCACAGCGGCATTTAGCATCACTACATAACTGCTATTCGTTCAGTGTTTGCTTGCAAATAAATTGTTTTTGGAAGGGGTCCACCTTGAGCAAATCAATTTTTTCCTTTTCTTCTATTAGCCATAGATGTTCTGTTGAAGTTTCAGCATCATCAGTGGGCAAGAAAAATTGTGTTTTGCTCACCAATAAATTTGATAATGAGTAGACGCGGACACAAGAGCTTCAACCTCAAGATGACTATTTCAACGCTCTGCCAGCTATTTCCAAGTAAGCTCTACAATTAATTCCGAATCACCACAGCAAAATTACATCAAACTATTCTGAACATAAAATTCATCAGAATCTGTCTTTCGCGTAATGTAATGCGTAAATACAAAATTTGAGCTGTCTTCCAAAGTTGTAAATACTTTCTCATAAACTCGACTTTACGTATGTATAAGTAGTAAGAGCACTTTTCCTGTTGTTTAACATAAGGAAAAAAAAGCCCACTGATGACGCTGAAACTTCAGCAAAACAGGTCTGAGTATGAAAATAAATGAAAACAAAACTTTGTTTCATTCAAGTCGGATCCCTTGTTAGACTGCCAGGCTGTTTACGGGAAACTGTACAGCAGTTTGGAGTTTCTCAAACTCTATGGGGCACAATGTAGGACAATATGTAATCATAGAGTTGTTAGTCCTACAGTCCACTTGACATGGTTGCATTATAATTTAACGAAATGTGGAGACAAGACTCATGTTTCATCAGTTATAATCGGTTTAATGCAAAATTTGAAGATTGTTTTCAGAGATTTTCAATGCCGTATTCACGTCGTCGAATGTTGGCCATGGACTACATTTTACTCGAACAATACAAAACATTTTGATCTCGAAACATATTTTGTTCCGCTTTGATTATGACAGTCAACATTAAAAAAAAGAAGGCGTGAACATAATGCAATAAATCCATTTACATGATCACATTCAAGAGCTGCAATTAAAAGAACACTTGCAAATGTTATTAAAGTTAAATAACCGTTTCTAAAAGCTTTTTTCATATTTTTTCACTCTGTGAGCTTTCCATCAGTGGAATTCTAGATTATTTTTGTTGATATACAACAGGATTTCCATATTCTTTCCGAGTTTTGATCCAGTTTCAGATGTTTCATTTTCAGTGTCAGCCTAACATTGCTGCTTTACGGATAAAGATATATTTTGTTAATATTTTGTAGTTCTGTTACCTAGCCAACTGAATAGGTCAAATTTAATGACATGACAATGTAATTTCAGATCGTTAAATGAGAAATGTGGCATCAGTTGTCTGAGACACAACAACATTTGCGTTCTTCTTATTAAATTTCATTCTTGACAACAATTTGTTCTCAGACTCACAGAATCAGTTATTTTGGTTTTAGAATGCTGCTCCCCTCCCCTTTTTCGATAAATTTCTGTGTGTATGCCCAAGACAGCAGCATTACAGTAATCTCTGGTTTTGTAAACTAGAAAAATTCAATTAAGAAAGACTAACAAACTAAAAATAACATTATAAAAGGAAAGATTAAAAGTGTAATATCAAATGCTGCAGCGAAAAGAAAGTCTTAACAACAGAGGCTCATGCGTTGTTATTCTTGAAGTTGCTATGTTTACGGTAACACATGAAAGAGCTTACTTATAGCCAAATAAAGGTCAGACTAATACCAATAACCCCTCTAGCGATGAAATAGTGAGATCACACAATCGATGACATAAAAGAATTACATGAAATATGTTAACAAATCAAACATAAGTACATATCAACTGCAGGTGCTTATAAAATAAGACAAAAGCAACAATCGATAAATTATATGTCCTCAGTTACTGCTTATGAGTAATGTTAAACGAACAACATAAAAATGATGTTCAAGAAAACTTCGAGAACACACATATAGTAACAAAACAAGTCAGTATAAGGTACCTGACAGTGTTGGTAAAATTCCCACGGACTTTATTCCCCACTTTCCACCTCACGTCCTGCCTGTCATCTCCATAGTTTTCGTACCTAACAGACCCCTATCTTTTTACCCACTCCCACAACCCTATGGATCGTACTGTCTCCTCCGACAATATTCTCATCCAATGCAGGTCCTTCAGATTTTAAGTGAAAGAGCAGTGCTTCACTGTTTTTATCAGAAGAATTTTACCTCTCTGTGATGTGTTTTTAAAACATATATATTTTTATTTCTTTGCTGTCCGTCTTTGTTTTTTAATTTAAAATATAAAAACAGACCCAAATTTTGTTTCTCATTCCATATTTTTTAATTCGGTTGGCTGAAGAGCGGAATATTGTATCGCCAATGGCTCATCCTCCTCCCATAGTGACGAGTGCGATAAAATAACATTAAAGGAAAAAACTGGTAAAATACTGAAAAGTTATATAACATATTATATTCAACAACATTATATTAAGAGAGATGTCCGAAACGAAAAGTGTTTTTTTTTTCATACACTGTTCCTTTGTACATTCGTATATATCGTCCTTAAGTGATTACCTTAGACAGAATGATTAGACAGACAACTTAGATATTAGGAGGTAATTACTGCTTTGGTATCGTATTTTTAACTTTTCCCTTTATAATGTTACCGTTCAGTTGCTAGTATTACTTAGTTTGGTTTTCTTGTTTATAGACATAAAGATGATCGTAGTTTACTGTCACAAGCGGTCGTTGAATGACTAAAAACTGTAACTACCGTCTGGATAAACTGAAGAGAAAAGAGAAACTAGTTGTGTCTAACTTGAGAACTATTTCTTTCTCACTGAAGGTATTGTCATGTTCTTTCTTTCTGCGGCATAACTATAGAGCTTCTTGAAGCAGCAAATGGACAGGAAATCAACTAATTCCTTAAGATAGGAACTCTTCCGGCATTTGCCTTAATCGACTTAGGGAAAACAGGAAGAACGGTGGTACGGGTTTTGAAACTCGTTCTTTCCGAAAACGGGTCCAGCAGGTTTACCGTTGCTTCATCTTACACACCCGACCTCAGCCGACAGAATTTCAGAGGCTGTTCAGGGATGTTCTCGGTGTATTTTGGTACAACGGACCTACGGGCTCTGGTGAGTCATTACTAGTTAATTGTATTAGATTTAATTTCTTATCCTGATGTATGTTTCCATCAGTAGTGCATTGAAAATATCTGTACCGCAGTATCAATATCGGAGGTATGGGCTGTGAGTCTTGTTTGGGGACAAACTTGAATCATTCCCTCACGGTTCTTCAGTAATGCACACTATACTCTTCGCTCTCGAGTTTGTGTTCAGTACTGCACGGTTCTGTCTAGGCTTTTGTTTTCCGACATTGTTAGTTGTACCGTGACAATAGTACACAGCAATATGTATAGGTTTACGGATGAATATTTCACCAGTATGAACCTCGTGTGTGGATTCACTGAATGCAATGAGAGGGCAGCACGACGTCGCTGGAGCAAAAACGACGTGAGTCCCCAGAACATAATACATTACCTTGTCCACATTACTGGTGCAATTTCTTTCACAGATGTCGCTGAAGTGGAAAGCAGTTGGAAGAATTTGGTGAAACACGAAGCAACAAATCGTTTCAACTGCCTTTCATTTAGACGACATTTGTGAAACAACTACCACCAGTAATGTGGACAAAGTAATGTATTTCGTTCTGGAGATTCAAGTTGTTTCGGTATAAAAATCGGGTTTCTCATTAAAGATTTTAGAATAACTGTCTTTTAAACCCTCTGTGATCCTAATGTTATAGGTATTTCTTGAGATATTATCATTTCTAAACTGTTTCTAACCCACTTTGATTTTTGTCGCTTACAGAGACATCTGTCACTAACGAAAAAAAATTTTAGATTCAAAAGTTACTTTTTTTCCGGAATATCCGAACCCGCAATAAAAAATGGGGATTTCTCCTTAAGATTTCGAAGTTGGCCCGCCATCCCGTCCCCTGGGGATGGGTCAGGGGTCGAGTTTGGTGTTGTTGGATGTCCCCCTTTGAGATGAACGACTTTTATTAAAATCTTCTTTAATCTAATTTGTAGCTTTTTTATGTATTTCCAACAACGGTTTTAAATTCTCTCCCGGTATATCTTAATCAAGCTACAAACCAGTTTAATATCTTCTAATTCACGCAAGTGACAATCGGTATTCTATTTTGAGTAAACATTCATTTTTTCTAACGCGATGTACGAGGCATGTTTTTTAAGTAAGTGCCGTTTTGAATTTTAAAAAAGACGTGCTAAGATATCTCAATAATTTTATTTTTACATGAAAGCCTGTACCTTAATCTACTTTTCTACATAATTTCCGTCAATATTGAGGCACTTGTCATAACATTGTACCAGTTGTTGAATACCCTCCTCATAGAAGTCTGCTGCCTGTCTTGTTAACCACTGCATCCCCACTGTTTTGACCTCGTCAGTCATGGACTGTGCGGCTGGTCCCGGCGGAGGTTCGAGTCCTCCCTCCGGCATGGGTGTGTGTGTTTGTCTTTAGGATAATTTAGGTTAAGTAGTGTGTAAGCTTAGGGACTGATGACCTTAGCAGTTAAGTCCCATAAGGTTTCACACACATTTGAACATTTTTTTTTTATTTTGACTTCGTCATCGTCTTGAAGACTCTCACCGTCCAGGTGTTTCTTAAAGTGCAGGAACAGATGGTAGTCACTGGGCGCAAGATCGGGTCTATACGGAGGTTGATCTAGAGTTTCCCATCGAAAAAATGTGATGAGATCTTTGGTCTGATTCGCCACATGCGGACGGACATTGTCTTGCAGCAAAACGATGCCCTTGCTCAACTTCCATGGACTGTTGCTTTGATTCTGGTGTGACGTAGGCCACCCATGTTTCATCGCCAACAACAATTTGGCTTCAGAAACCGTCACCGTCGTTGTGGTACTGCTCAAGGAAAGTCAATGCACTGTCTAAACGTTTGGTTTTGTACACATCCGGCAACATTTTCGGTACCCAATGTGCGCACACTTTAAGGTAATTCAAGTGCTCGGGCACAATGCCATACAAAACACAACGAGAAACATTAGGAAAGTCATCCCGCAAGGAGGAAATCGTAAAGCGTCTGTTTCCTCTCACCTTATTGTCCACTTCCTGCACCAAACTTTTATTAACGACCGAAGGACGCCCACTCCGTTATTCATCATGCACATTTGTGCGGCCATCTTTAAATTCTCTCACCCAATTTCTTACCATTCCATCACTCATAAAGTTTTCTCCGTAAACTGCACAGATCTCACGACGAATGTCGATCGCTTTTAGGCCTTTAGCACTAAGAAATCTTATAAGAGCCCGTACTTCACAGTCGGCGGGACTCACGATTATCGGAGGCATCTTAAACACTCAGTACACAACGTAAACAAGGAAGGATCAGACAGTTATGGTGTCAGTGCGTAGATTAAGGTAAAGGTTTTTATGTGAAAATACAATTATTGAGATAACTTAGCACGTCTTTTTTTAATTTCAAAACGGTACTTACTTAAAAAACACGTCTCGTACATTATTACAATTTTTTAAGTTTTTAACATCTTTCGACTGAAGAGTGGCGAATTGTACACTACTGGCCATTAAAATTGCTACACCAAGAAGAAATGCAGATGATAAACTGGTATTCATTGGACAAATATATTATACTAGAACTGACATGTGATTACATTTTCACGCAATTTGGGTGCCATAGATCCTGAGAAATCAGTACCCAAAACAACCACCTCTGGCCGTAATAACGGCCTTGATACGCCTGGGCGTTGAGTCAAACAGAGCTTGGATGGCGTGTACAGGTACAGCTGCCCATGCAGCTTCAGCACGATACCACAGTTCATCGGCGTATTGTGGCGAGCCAGTTGCTCGGCCACCATTGACCAGACGTTTTCAATTGGTGAGAGATCTGGAGAATCTGCTGGCCAGGGCAGCAGTCGAACATTTTCTGTATCCAAGAAAGGCCCGTACAGGACCTGCAACATGCGGTCGTGCATTAGCCTGCTGAAACGTAGGGTTTCGCAGGGATCGAATGAAGGCTAGAGCTACGGGTCGTAACACATCTGAAATGTAACGTCCACTGTTCAATGTGCAGACTTTGCGAACAAGAGGTGACCGAGACGCGTAACCAATGCACCCCATACCATCACGCCGGGTGATACGCCAGTATGGCGATGACGAATACACGCTTCCAATGTGCGTTCACCGCGATGTCGCCAAACACGGATGCGACCATCATGATGCTGTAAACAGAACCTGGATTCATCCGAAAAAATGACGTTTTGCCATTCGTGCACCCAGCTGCGTCGTTGAGTACACCAGAGTAGGCGCTCCTGTCTGTGATGCAGCGTCAAAGGTAACCGCAGCCATGGTCTCCGAGCTGATAGTCGATGCTGCTGCAAACGTCGTCGAACTGTTCGTGCAGATGGTTGTTGTCTTGCAAACGTCCCCATCTGTTGACTCAGGGATCGAGACGAGGCTGTACGATCCGTTACAGCCATGCGGATAAGATGCCTGTCATCTCGATTGCTAGTGATACGAGGCCGTTGGGATCCAGCACGGCGTTCCATATCACCCTCCTGAACCCACCGATTCCATATTCTGCTAACTGTCATTGGATCTCGACCAACGCGAACAGCTATTTCGCCATACGATAAACCGCAATCGCGATAGGCTACAATCCGACCTTTACCAAAATCGGAATCGTGATGGTACACATTTCTCCTCCTTACATGAGGCATCACAACAAAGTTTCAGCAGGCAACGCCGGTCGACTGCTGTTTGTGTATGAGAAATCGGTTGGAAACTTTCCTCTTGTTAGCACGTTGTAGGTGTCGCCACCGGCGCCGACTTTGTGTGAGTGCTCTGAAAGCTAATCATTTGCATATCACAGCATCTTCTTCCTGTCGGTTAAATTTCGCGTCTGTAGGACGTCATCTTCGTGGCGTAGCAATTTTAATGGCCAGTAGTGTAACTGCAGCCCACCACCCGCCCATGTGGGCGACATGGATGATACAACGACAAAGGAAAGAAAGTGTTTGAGCTGCAAGACGTGCCGCGTGTAACCCGTCGCCTCCCGCCGGCAGGTGCACGTGTTCTACGTGAAGTACGAGAAGGACCCGGCGGGCGGCATCGCCTACGACGCTCCAGTGCCGGCGGTGACGCCGGAGCCGGTGCAGTCCGCCGTGGAGAACGAGGCCGACCCGGGGCCTTCAGCGGGCGCCGGCTACGGGGTGCAGCCGTCCCCCTACCCGCCGCCGCCGCCCCCGCCACCCCCGCCCTCCACCACGCTGCGCGCCATCGTCAAGCCGGACTCGGAGCTGATACACACCTCCAGCAACCTCAAGGTCACGTTCGGGAAGGGAGGTCACGGTCACGGCCACCACGGCAACGGCGGCGGCGGGCGCTACGGCTCGCGGGTGCTGCGCGTGGCGCAGGGAGCCGAAGAGTCCGCCCCCGACTCCGCCGGGGCCACGCCGCCCCCACAGCCGGCCACCACCACGCTGAGCGCCATCATCCGCCCCGACTCCGAGCAGGCGCACAGCTCCGCCGGCCTCAGGGTCACGTTCGGGGCGGCCGCCGACGAGTCGGCCCGCGAGGAGTCCGCTCCGGAACCCGCCGTCGCTGCGGCTCCGTCCGGCACCGGAACGGGGCTCGGCGTGGGCCCCACCGCACAGGCCTCCTCCAGGATCAACCGGCAGCAGGTGCCGCCGCAGCAGTTCCCCAGGTCAGTCGGCCTACGTGCAAACTCTGATCGTCCTGCACCGCGTTTCTCAACCAAGTTCCAGCTTTTGGAACTGATGATCTACAGGGTGTCCGAAAAGTCTTTCCCTGATTACATAAATTGATAACTCAGGCTAGAAGTAAGATACAAATACGAAACTGGTGTCTAATTGTTTACAAACTATCAAAGTTTTTTTTCACACATCAGTAAACTTCTGCATGAGCACCCTTGGTAGCACGTAGCACATCTAGGTGATATTCAATTTCCGTCCACACATTAGCCAACATCACTGGAGGGATCGATTCAACGACTGTGGTTATCTGTTGCCGCAGGGTTTCAAGATCTGCTACGCGTGTTCGGTAGACCTCGTCCTTGGCATAACCCCAGAAAAAGAAGTATAATGGGGTTATGTCAGGAGAGTGTGGAGGCCAAACCGTTGGCCCATCACGACCAATCCATCGCCCAGGAAAGGCCATAACGAGAAAGGCACGGACGTCCAAACCCCAATGAGGCGGTGCACCGTCTTGCTGAAACAAGACATCTGGGTGATACTGAGGCAGCTGAGAAGCAGCATACAGTTGCAACATATCCAGATACACTGCAGATGTGATGGTAGCCTCAGCGAAGAAGAATGGCCCGATAATTCGGTCGTGCAATAGCGCGCACCAAACATTCACCTTTGGACTGCCTCTGGTGCACGCCATGACCTCGCCAGGGGGTTGTGAGCCCCAAATGCGCACATTGTGGCGATTCACTACTCCACTGACAAAAAAGGTCGCTTCGTCGGAAAAGGCAATTCGTCTGAGATAACCATCATCGTCCTCAATACGTGATAGCATTTCGACCGCAAAGTCATATCGACGTGTACTGTCCATGGGCAACAAGGCCTGAACGATTTGCACTTTGTATGCACGAAACAATAAACGTTTGTGTAAAATGTCATGGAGAGAGCATTTTGGCGTCTGTAATTCACGTGAGGCCCTGCTCACCGATTTCTTCGGACTTCGCAGAAAAGACAGCCTTACAGCTTCCACCCTGTCTGCCGAGGTTCTTGGTCGAACAGACCTCGGAAGGTCAGCAGCCGATCCCGTGTTCTTGAACTTCTCATACCAGGCTTTAATGCTCTTGACATCAGGTGGATTCCTTCCAAATGTTGTCTGGAAGGGTCTCTGCACTGTGATTGGTGATCGTGTCTCATGGTACCATAGGACACACTGTGCCTTCTCCTGACTGGTTAACATGGCTTCTTGGGCACTGCACCTCATCCACTACTTACGTAATGCGAACCTAAAGCAGAAAAAAACTTTGATAGTTGTAAACAATTCGACACAGGTTTCATATTTGTATCTTACTTCTAGCCTGAGTTATCAATTTATGTAATCGGGGAAAGTCTTTTCGGACGCCCTGTACATCTACACTCATGCTCATAAGTTAAGGATAATGCTGATACATGGTGAAACAACGCTCTGGTGGGCGGTTTGCGGGTTTAAATCACTTCGGGGTATGACCATGCGTTGCATTTGACCTGCGGTCGTCGCACGGTGGCGCTGGCAGCAGTCCACATACGCAGAGGTGTGTTGGTGCATGTCAGAGTACGGCGCAGAGAGTAAGTTGGGTTGAGTTGTTTGCGGGAGGAGACCAGAGAGCTAGGTTATCGGTCTCATTGGATTAGGGAAGGAAGTCGGCCGTGCCCTTTCACAGGTTGCCTGGAGCGATTTAGGGAAATCACGGAAAACCTAAATCAGGATGGCCGGACGCGGGATTGAACCATCGTCCTCCCGAATGCGAGTCCAGTGTGCAGGGAGTAAGTGTGCAGACTTTTTTAGACGTGCTAATGGTGACTGTGTGTTGAAAATGTCTCAAAGAACACATATTGATGACGTTATAAGGGGTAGAATACTAGGACGAAAGGAGGCTGGTCAAATACAGTAGGTCGTAGCACGGGCCCTCCATGTGCCACAAAGTGTGATCTCAAGATTATGGCAACGATTCCAGCAGAGAGGAAACATTTTGTCCTTGCCCACTTTGCCGCTGTTCTTCCCTTTGGGCATCAGGAAGGTTCCACTAAAAAAGAAAGAAAGAAAGAAAGAAGGATAGCATTGAGGTCAGCGTATCTGCCTAGTAATCAGGAGAATCCTGGTTCAGCACAAATTTTCAACTTTCCCCATTGATATACACTCATGCTCATGAATTAAGGATAATGCTTATACATGATGAAACAACGCTCTGGTGGGCGGTTTGCGGGTTTAAATCATCTCGCGGTGTGAGCATGCGGTGCATTTGACCTGCGGTCGTCGCACGGTGGCGCCGGGAGCAGTCCAAATACGCTGAGGTGTGTTGGTGCATGTCAGAGTACAGTGTAGCGAGTAAGTGTGCAGACGTTTTCAGACGTGCTAATGGTGACTGTGTGTTAAAAATAGCTCAAAGAACACATGTCTATTACGTTATGAGGAGTAGATTACTAGGGCGACTGGAGGCTGGTCAAACACAGCAGGTCGTAGCACGGGCCCTCTGTATGCCACAAAGTGTAATCTCTAGATTATGGCAACGATTCCAGCAGACAGGAAACGCACCCTGGCGCTACAGTACGGGAAGTCCACAGTGTACAACACCACAAGAAGACTCATATCTCACCATCAGTTCCCACAGACGGCCACAGAGTACTGCAGGTAGCCTTGCTCGGGACCTTATCGCAGCCACTCGAACAGTTGTCTCCAGACACATAGTCTACAGACGACTGAAAAGACGTGGTTTATTCGCCCTGAGTCCTGCAACGTGCATTCCACTGACTCCTGGTCACAGGAGAGCCCGTAAAGCCTCGTGTCAAGAACACATTCCATGATCATTGGAAGAGTGGTCCCAGGTTATGTTCACGGACAAGTCCCGGTATAGTCTGAACAGTGATTCTCGCCGGGCTTTCATCTCGCGTGAACCAGGAACCAGATACCAACCCCTTAACGTCCTTCAAAGGGACCTGTATGGAGGTCGTGGTTTGATGGTGTGGGGTGGGATTATGATTGGTGCACGTACACCCCTGCATGTCTTTGACAGAGGAACTGTAACAGGTCAGGTGTATTGGGACGTCATTTTGCACCAGTGTGTCCGCCTTTTCAGGGGTGCAGTGGGTCCCACGTTCCTCCTGATGGACGATAACGCACGGCCCCACCGAGGTGCCATCGTGGAGGAGAACCTTGAAACAGAAGATATCAGGCTAATGGCAACGTATCGCTGCACGTCTTCAAACCCGTAGGACACTTCAGGAGCTCCGACAGGCACTGGCGCAAGAATGGGAGGCTATACCCCAGCAGCTGCTCGACCACCTGATCCAGAGTATGCCAACTCGATGTGCGGCCTGTGTACGTGTGCATGGTGATCATATCCTATACTGATGTCGGGGTACATGCTCAGGAAACAGTGTCGTTCTGTGGCACATGTGTTTAGGGATGGTTCTCTCAGCTTATCACCAATACCGTGGACTTACAGATGTGTGTCGTGTGTGTTCCCTATGTGTCTATGCTGTTAGCGCCAGTTTTGTGTAGTGCCACGTTGCGTGGCACCACATTCTGCAATTATCCTTAATTTATGAGCATGAGTGTATATCTGTAGTCTGTAAGCCACTGTGAAGGGAATGGCAGAATCTACTTTCCATTGTTTCAGTCATTAGGGCTCCTTTCCTTTCCATTTACGTAAGAAAACATCGTTCTTGTGAAACACAACTAGCTCTTCTCACTCGAAATGCTGAGTGCTATTGACAATTCTAATTCATTCCGTGTTTCTACATTTCCACAAGCCTTTCGACACTGTACCACACAAGCTGCTTGTACAGAAGTTGCGTGCCTATGGAACACCGTCTCAGTTATGTGACTGGATTCGTGATTTCCTGACAGAGAGGTCACAGTTCGTAGTAATTGACGCAAAGTCATCGAGTAAAACAGAAGTGATTTCTGGCGTTCCCCGAAGTAGTGTTATAGCCCCTTTGCTGTTCTTCGTCTATATAAACGATTTAGGAGACAATCTGAGCAGCCGTCATAGGTTGTTTGCACCTGACGCTATCGTTTATCGACTAGGAAAGTCATCAGAAGATCATAACTAATTGCAAAACGATTTAGAAAAGGTATCTGTATGGTGCGAAAATTGGCAATTGACCCTGAATAACTAAAAGTGTGAGGCCATCCAGACGTGCGTGGAAAAAAAGAAAGAAATCCGTTAAACTTCGGTTACACGACAAATCAGTCAGATCTAAGGATCGTAAATTTAACTAAATACCTAGGAATTACAATTACGAACATCTTGAATTGGAAGGAACACATAGAAAATGATGTGGGGAAGAATAACCGAAGACTGCGTTTTATTTGCAGAACACGTAGAAAATGAGACAGATCTACTAAAGAGACTGCCTACAGTACGCTTGTCCGCCTTCTTTTAGAATACTGCTGCGCGGTGTGGTATCCTTACCAGATAGGACTGACGGAGTACATCGACACAGTTCAAAGAAGGGCAGCACGTTTTGTATTATCGCGAATTGGGGAAAGAGTGTCACTGAAACGATACTGGATTTGGGGTGGACATCGTTAGGCGTTTTTCGTTGCGGCGGAATCTTCTCACGAAATTTCAATCACAAACTTTCTCCTCCGAATACGAAAATATTTTGTTGACGCTGACTGACATAGGGAGAAACGATCATCATAATAAAATAAGGGAAATCAGAGACCGCACCGAAAGATATAGCTGTTCGTTCTTCCCGCGTGCTCTACGTGATTGGAATAGAGAATTATTGTGAAGATGATTCGATGAACATTCTACCAGGCACTTAAATGTGATCTGCAGAGTATCCATATAGATGTAGATGTAGACGGATTGCGGGGGATGGAAAACTTGTGGGAAGTGACCATTCTGTGTAGTCTATGGCTCTTGGTCCTTACAGGCGCCTTTTCAAGGCACAGTATAATATGTTTCCCGTCTAGCACTGTAGCACAGCGTGCTGCAGTCTACAGCACGTGTACTAGGAATTAGCTTTAGTATACAAGGTGCCGGCCGCGGTGGTCTCGCGGTTCTAGGCGCGCAGTCCGGAACCGTGCCACTGCTACGGTCGCAGGTTCGAATCCTGCCTCGGGCGTGGATGTGTGTGATGTCCTTAGGTTAGTTAGGTTTAAGTAGTTCTAAGCTCTAGGGGACTGATGACCACAGCAGTTGAGTCCCATAGTGCTCAGAGCCATTTGAACCATATACAAGGTGCTCCTGTAAAGTTCAGCGAATGGTCTCAGAAAATAAAGGAAAAAAAGACTTACAAAAAGAAAAAGCCTTTACTGGCCTTCAAAGTAATCGCCACTAGCTACAGTACGCTTCTAACATCGGCTGTGAAGCTGCTGGAAACTGTCAGCTTGTTGTGGAATCGCGCGAAGCACCGTGGTCACGCGTTGTTGGATATCCGCAACGTCTGCGTGCTCTACTTTCTCGCTCAATGTAAGGTGGCTGTTCTTCAACACCCTCCTTATTCTCTGAATTTGGCGCCAGTAGTCTTCTTTTTGTTTCAAATGGTTCAAATGGCTCTGAGCACTATGGGACTTAACATCTGAGGTCATCAGTCCCCTAGAATTTAGAACTACTTAAACCCAACTAACCTAAGGACATCACACACATCCATGCCCGAGGCAGGATTCAAACCTGCAACCGTAGCGGTCGCGCGGTTCCAGACTGAAGTGCCTAGAACAGCTCGGCCACAGCGGCCGGCTCTTTTTGTTTCCTCGCCTTAAATCAGCCCTGAATGGCTTACGCTTCTCAGACATATCTCGTGACGAGGATGCGTCATGAAATTCCACAAGAAGCGTATACTAGCAGGTTCCAATAGTTTTATACCCGCTGTCAGAAATGAGGTGTAGCTAATGGTGATTATTTTCAAGGCCAACAAAGGTATTTTGCTTCTAACTCTTGTTTCCTTTATCTTCTGAGACCATTAATCGATCTGTTCAGACGCATCTTGTATGTTAAAATGTTGAAAAAACTGCGACCAGTCACTTTTTTATAATAATTCATTTGTCTTCATCAGTTTCCGGCTGGTATCGTTTACAATGTGACATCATGGTTCTGAATTAACGAAGCCAACGTATACAAAAGCTAAAAACTAAACGAAGTAAATTAATCAAGGAATACAGTGTTCGTTGTTGGCTGTATTGTGCTTCATTAAAATTTTGCTATGTCATGTGTTACATATCGTGCTCATCACATTCTTTTCTCTCACAGACATAAAAGCACAAGTCGTACTCCATCGTAACACACTCTAAGTGCTGCAGACTGACAACTAAAACATTCCCCAGCACTTAGAGTATGTTACGATGGAGTACGACTTCTGCTTTTATATGTGTTGCATAAGAATGTGATGAGCGTGATATGTAATACGTGACATAGCAAATGTGCTTGACAAGGGCTCACGGCCGAAATTAGCTAACAGCACGATTTTAATAAAACATAACGCAACCTACAACGGACAATGTATTCTTTTATTAAACACTAAATGAAATGTCTTCGTTTCCGCAGAAATGTCAGTGCACTCCGTTTCCGCATAAGAGTCATCCCATACAAGTGACACAAACTCGGAGCGCGGTGAGAATGATTGTTTAAACGCCTCTGTGCGCGCTGTGATGAATCCGATCTTGTCCTTGCTATCCACAGAATAGTGACGCACAAGCGGCTGTAGTATAATTCCAGCTTCACCACTTAAAGCTAGTTCTTGTAACTTTGCAAAAACGCTCTCTGGGGATAGTTTGTATCTGTCTTCAAGCACCTACCAGTTCAGTTTCTTCAGCATCTGCGGGAAACTCTCCAGTGGATCAAACAAATCGGTGGCCACTCGTGCTGCACTTCTGTGCATACATCCAATGTTTCCTGTTTGGTATGGCTCCCACACATTCGAGCGATACTCTAGAATGTTTTGCAAGTAATCTCCTTTGTAGACTGATTGCAATTTCCTAGTATTTTGCCAATGAACCGAAGTCTCTCCCCAACTTTACCTACAACTCAGCCTATGTGATTGTTCTATTTCATAGCCCTACACATCGTAACATCCATGTATTTTTATGAGGTGATCGTTTCCATTTTGTCTCACTGATATTATAGGCATAGCATACCACGCTTTTTCTTTTTTCTTTTAATTGCACAATTTTACATTTATGAACATTTAAAGAGACTTGCCAATCTTGGTACTACTTTGAATTTCCCCTATATCCGATTGAATATTTATCCAACATTTTTCAGGCAGTACGTTATAGATAATCGCTTCTGTGGAAAAGCTGAGGCTAGTTTTTACTTTGTCTGTAAGGTCATTAACGTGCAGCATGAACACCATGGCTCGCAACACAAATTTCCTTGGAACACACCTTACTTTACTTCTCAATCAGTTGATGACTCGTCATCCAAGATAATAATCTGCGTCCTTCCTACATCCTCAGTCCAGTCACAGATTTCACTTCGTACTTCATATGATCGTACTTTCGGTAATAAATATAGGTGTGGTACTGAGTGACGCCTGTGTACGATATACGTGTGACGTTAGAATTCGTTATCATATTTCGCCATCTTATCAGCAGCTACCCAGGCTGCGTGCAGAAAAGGCCAGAGACTTCCGTACAAACACACTTTGTACCTTGTACTGTCACTTTCACTAATACTATTACTGTTGCTATCATAATAATAATAATTATTATTATTATTATTATTATCATTATTATTATTATACTAGACGTATTATTAATGTCAACAGTTCCTAGCGCTGTTATTCAAACTATTACTAGCTACATTCCAAACAATTTTATTAATATCATTTTAGTACTATTTATCGTTTTAAAATTATTGTTACCTCTTAAGAAATTACGAAGCAAAAAAACTTCACGTGCAAAACTCTAGTGCGACGTAGATAAATGTAATATAATGCGCATACATAGGGGCAGAAATCCATTCCAGTACGATTATGCCATAGGTGGTAAATCATTGGAAGCGGTAACGACCGTAAAATACTTAGGAGTTACTATCCGGAGCGATCTGAAGTGGAATGATCACATAAAACAAATAGTGGGAAAAGCAGGCGCCAGGTTGAGATTCATAGGAAGAATTCTAAGAAAATGTGACTCATCGACGAAAGAAGTAGCTTACAAAACGCTTGTTCGTCCGATTCTTGAGTATTGCTCATCAGTATGGGACCCTTACCAGGTTGGATTAATAGAAGAGATAGACATGATCCAGCGAAAAGAAGCGCGATTCGTCATGGGGACATTTAGTCAGCGCGAGAGCGTTACGGAGATGCTGAACAAGCTCCAGTGGCGGACACTTCAAGAAAGGCGTTACGCAATACGGAGAGGTTTATTATCGAAATTACGAGAGAGCACATTCCGGGAAGAGATGGGCAACATATTACTACCGCCCACATATATCTCGCGTAATGATCACAACGAAAAGATCCGAGAAATTAGAGCAAATACGGAGACTTACAAGCAGTCGTTCTTCCCACGCACAATTCGTGAATGGAACAGGGAAGGGGGGATCAGATAGTCGTACAATAAGTACCCTCCGCCACACACCGTAAGGTGGCTCGCGGAGTATAGATGTAGATGTAGATGTAGAAGAGAGGATCTGAAGACCCTACTCTGACCACGTTAAATAAGCGAATAAACTACAATTAATAAATATAACAATTAATGGTGAAATGTGATGGGAAGGCGAACTAACACGAGTACGTCGTCTGATGCCTGCGTCATTCTGATGAGCACACTCCCGGTAGAAATGAATTCCTAACGCCCCACATTCATATAGGTGGCGATCTATGTCACAGTAGAGCAGTAAAATATAAATTTTCTCTCGACCACATTAAATCATTTGATAAAAAAGAAAGAGGACTTGTGATGTACAGATGCAGATGTGGACGAAGTGTTTGCTACATAGATTTCTTAAACATTCTAGAAATAACACATCATTGACGGTTAGACGTCGGTGGGATCTGTTTGCAGATCGCCATTCGGCACGCCGCGGCCGTTTGAGCAGTCGCAGCCGCCGACTGCGCAGGGACAGAGGCCGCAGTTCCGGCCACAGAGCTTCCGGCCGCAGCACAGCACCTTCCAGCAATCTCAGAGGCCCGCATTCCCGCCATCGGCACAGGCTCAAAGTTCCTTCCAGAGACCTGGTCTGGCGCCACTGCAGCCCAACACCTTCCATCAGAATGGAAAGGGAAGCTTCCAGTTCCAGCAGACCTTCACGGGATCCACTCAGAGGCCAAACCCCTTCCAGTCGCCGACTGCTGTTGGAGCCACTGCTTTCCAAAGACAGCAGCTCTCCACCCAGAACGCCTTCCAGCAGTCACGTCCCGCATCTGTTCCCACTGCTTTCCAGCAGAACTCCGCCTCCTTCCAACAGCAGCAGCAAGTTCCTTTCCAAAGGCCAAATCCTTTACAGTCCTCACAACCCACCTTCTCGCAAAATAACTTCCAGACTTCATTCCAGAGACCAAACAGTTTCCAACAGACATCACAGGTACCAAGCCAGAATACTTTACAAGCCTCGCAGACAAGGCCAACTGGTTTCCAGCAACAACAAGTGTCATTCAGTCAAAATCCTTTCCAGAGGCCGACCTCATTCCAAAACCCTGTCTCAAATCAGGTATCATTCAGACCATCTCAGCCATTACAGAACAATTTCCAATCAACATTCCCCAGCCAGGGTGGACTGCAACCAACGGGTCCCTTCCAGAACACACTGCAAAGCAGCAATCTCGCTCAGAGCAATTTCCAAACCCAGCCGCGTCCAACATTAAACGCTTTCCAGTCCAATGGACAAAATTCTTTCCAGAACCCTACTGGGCAAGGTCAGTCAGCCCCTGCACAATCACAGCTGCCCACCGTCGTCCAATCAGTAACACGATATGAAGAGCATCTCCAGGAAGGCCCTGGAGCGACGCAGAAACCTCAAACACAACAACAGCAGCAGATATCTCAGCAGGCTGTATTCCAACAGAATCAGCAACAGAATTTGTTGTTACAGCAAAGACAGCAACAACAGCCACAGCAGCTCTTGCTACAGCAGCAGCAGCAGCAGCAGCAGCAACAGGAGAGACAGAAACAGATTTTATTACAACAGCAGCAGCAACTCCTGCAGCAACAAAGACAGCAACAGCAGCAGCAGCGACAGCAGCAGCAGCAGCAGCAACAACAACAACAACAACAGCAGCAGCAGCAGCAACAGCAACAGCAACAGCAGCAGCAGCAGCAGTATCAACAGCAGCAGCAGCAATATTTCCTGCAACAGCAACAGCTGCTGCAACAGCAAAAACAGCAACAACAACAAAAGCAACAGCAACAACAGCAGCAGCTGCAGCAGCAACAATACTTCCTGCAACAGCAGCAGAGACAGCCTCAGCAGCAACCAGTTCTGCAGCAACAGAGCCCACGTGACAACAGGAACAGTGACAGCAGGCAAGCCGGCAGCAGTAGCAGCCCCACCACTGGCGCAGCCGACAGCAGCAGCAGCAGCAGCGACAGCAAAGCTGGTGACAAGACCAACAAGACTGCGGCAGCGCTCGCTTCGCTGCCAGACGAAGTTCCAGCTGACCTGCGCCAGCAGCTGCTGTCGTCTGGTGTTCTGTCAAACGCCGACATCTCGATCCTCGACTACGACAAGGTTAGTCCAGTCTGCCAGATAACTTTTAAGAATGCTCATTCAACTTCACCACACTTAAAAAATGTGGATGAATGTCAGATGAAGTCTGTAACAAAGATAAACAACCTGATAATGTCCGATTACAAAATCTGTGGTGAACAATTTGAACATGCCACATTATATTTTATAGGTAACACTAACAAGCGGTATGAAACAGGACGTTCACTTATTATCTGTATCTGGGAGGCGGAAGGATTTGTTCGATAGGTTGTGAGAAAATGCTCTGCACCTGTAAAAGAAATCGCAAAAAATACACTATTGCGGCCAGCTCTAGAGTATTGTGAGAATGCAGAATCTCGCGGCGGTAATACTGAATAAAAAGACCTTGACTTCCCAGCCGCGTTAAGTGATTAGAATTACACGACCTTCGGTCCTCATGTACACTAGCTGCCGGCTGTGACGTCACTGGCGCCCGCGTTGACTTTGCGGCGTTCGATGCGTCCTCTTCAACGCCCCGATCGCTGGATCCCACGCCGTTGTGAGCTGCTGGCCATCCTCTCTGGTTAGGGTCTTATCGGTGAATTTTATTTCAATGAGTTCTTTAATTTTGCAATTCCGGAAGCCGTTAGTGCGAGTCACGACGGATGTTTCGTCAAATTTTATCCCTTGTCCGTGTCCGGTTAAAATTTCATGAAACATCCTTCGTGCCTCGCAGTAACGGCTTGCGGGGCTGTATGATTAAAGACGTCATTGAAATAAAAATCGCCGATGACACCCTAAATAGAGAGGATTACCTGTCATCTCTCCATGTGATCTTGTGAGATGTTTGGTATTTACATGAGAACTCTAAGGGTGTACTGTGGTATCAGGCACTGTACGTCTCCATTATCCAGTACCGGTGCATCAGCCATAAGAAGTGTTTTGACTGCTTGTTTGGATGACAGACCCCACTTCTTTCTTGGCCTCGTTGGTCGCCTCAAATATCTTCCATTTAGCACCTCATTTAGCACTTGTTGTATTCTATCGGTGGCCTTCGTGGTCGCCAGTAAAGTAATTATCTTTTACACAAATCGAGCTCGCAACCTTACATGTTACACAGACCGTAACAATTCAGCATCAGTTTGAAGAAAGTCAGAACATGTAATGAGTGGTGGCCAGGGAGCATGTAACTGAACACCACCTGTCTGACAACAAAATGATACCTACAAATCTCTTATGAATTATAATCTCTCATTTATGAACAATGTAGGTAAATATTACTTATTACTAAGTGGTAGCAACAGGGAATCTGTGCAACCCATCCTTTAAATCAATGCAGCTTCAGAAATAAAAAAGAAAAAGAAAAACAAATCTACCGACTATAACACCTAGGTGTCGGTGTTTGTGTGGCTAAATAATGAGAAAAATATTACGCAGAACGCGGAGTATTTTTAAGGAACTGATATTAATGCACTAACACCACAAACGACGACAGGAGATTTGAACCTCAGAAAAAATAGGGGTAGTAGAACTTTTTACGATTAATAAACAAAGTATTCGAATAACTTTGAGTCAGGAATTGTGCTTTGTTTCCTCCACACTCAGCCATACGGAAGGTCCTCCTCCAAGTGTTTAGCGCGGCTGACTGTCATCTGGGGCACCCGGGTTCGAATTCCGGTACTGCCAGGTTATTGCCTGGTTACCATGGCTATACTTACGATATCGGAAATGTGAAAATGTAAGGTGTCTACGTTGATCTCTAATGTTTCGTAGAACACATTTGAGGCTATGTTCTGTTCTAGTTCCACTGTCATACACTGAAGAACCAAAGAAACTGGTACACCTGCCTAATATCGTGTAGGGCCCCCGCGAGCACGCAAAAGAACGCGACGTCGTATGGACTCGACTAATGTCTGAAGTAGTGCTGGAGAGAACTGACACCATGAATCCGTCAGGGCTGTCCATAAATCCGTAAGAGTACGATGGGTGGGGATCTCTCCTGAACAGGACGTTGCAAGGCATCCCAGATATGGTTTATAATGTTCATGTCTGCGAAATTTGCTGGCCAGCGGAAGTGTTTAAACTCAGAAGAGTGTTACTGGAGCCACTCTGTAGCAATTCTGGACGTATGGGGTGTAGCATTGTCCTGCCGGAATTGCTGAAGTCCGTCGGAATGCACAATGGACATGAATGGATGCAGGTGGCCAGACAGGATGTTTACGTTCGTGACACATGTCAGAGTCGTATGCAGACGTATCAAGGGTCCCATATGACTCCAACCGCACACGCCCCGCGCCATTACACGGCCTCTACCAGCTTGGTAGTCCCCTGCTGACACGCAGGGTTCACGGGTTCATGAGTTTGTCTCCATATCCGTACACGTCAGTCCGCTCGATACAATTTGAAACGAGACTCGTCCGACCAGGCAACGTGTTTCCACTCATCAACAGTCTAATGACGGTGTTGACGGCCCCAGGTGAGGCGTAAAGGTTTGTGTCGTGCAGTCCTCAAGTGTACCAGTTCTAGAATACTGTAAGAATGCAGAGTCTCGCGGCGGTAACATTAAACAAAAAGTTCGGCTACGTAAGCTCATATCGATGATTTTTCGTTGAATGGTTCGCACGATGACACTTGCTGATGGTCCAGCATTGAAAGCTACAGCAATTTGCGGAAGGATTGCACTTCCGTCACGTTGAAGGATTCTCTTCAGTCGGCCCCGTTCTTGCAGTATCTTTTTCCGGACGCAGCGATGTCGGAGATTTGATGTTTCACCGGATTCTTGATATTCAGGGTAGTACACTCGTGAAATGACCGTACGGGAAAATCCCCACTTCGTGGCTACATCGGAGATGCTGTGTCCCATCGCTCGTGCGCCAACTGTAACACCACGTTGAAACTCATTTAAATCTTGGTAACCTGTTATTGTAGCAGCAGTAGCCCATCTAACAACTGCGCCAAACACTTGTTGTCTTATATAGAATAGGCGTTGCCGACCGCAGCGCCTCATTCTGATGTTTACATAGCTCTGTATTTGAATACGCATGCCTATACCAGTTTCTTTGGCTCTTCAGTGTATGTTCATTATTCCTTTTTTATGACGCAGCTGGCATCACTTTTTCATCTAGCATCGTATAACACTTAAATGCTTATGTACTGGATTAATTATTCACCCGCAAGGATAGCCGTGAGCGCTGACGCGCTGCTTCCTGGACTCGGAAAGGCGCGCCTGCCCCGGATCGAATCCGCCCGGCGGATTAACGACGAGGGCCGGTGTGCCTGCCAGCTGGATGTGGTTTTTAGGCGGTTTTCCACATCCCGAAGTGAATACCGGGTTGGTCCCCACGTTCCGCCTCAGTTACACGCGTCGCAGACATTTGAAACTTGTCCGCACTATTTCACGATTTACACTATACGCAGACAGTTGGGGTACACTGATTCCGTCCTGGGGGGTACGGGGTGGTGGAAGGAAGAACATGCGGCCACCCCTAACACTAACATTGCCAAATCCATTGTAACCACGCCGAGCTTGCGATCGCTGCAGGATTATGGCGTAAGCGAAAGAAGAAGAAGAAGAAGAAGAAGAAGTACTGGACTAGTTAATCATTGGTGTTTCTCTCTCTGCCTTTTGTGTGTGTATGTCTGACTGAATGTGCAAGCTTGTATATTCGTGTGTGTGTGTGTGTGTGTGTGTGTAGTCTCTGCAAATGGAAGATTTGGGGATAACCTAATTTGATGCGCCTTGCTGCAGATTGGCGACATTCCAATGTGTAGTCTCTGCAAATGGAAGATTTGGGGATAACCTAATTTGATGCGCCTTGCTGCAGATTGGCGACATTCCAATCGAGAAGCTGCCGAAGGAGGCCCTGGAGAACTTCTACGCGGCGGGCAGCGCTCCTGTCCCCTCCGTTGTGAGGCCTGACAACTCTACTGCCAGCGCCGGCAGCGTGCCCCAGGCGCAGCCAGTGCAGATGAAGGTACGTCACGTCACTGCTCACCACCACCGGGAGCGCCCATTTCCACGATGAAAATTTCTGATCCTCCGGTTTTTGAAGTTTACTAACATATCGTATTTTTGGTACAGTAACTCCAGGCATTACTTTGCTTAAGTAGCCCTGTGATGACTTACGGTTGTCGTATTCTGGCACAGGATGGAGGACGTTTAGGGGTTTAAGGTCAGTCTACAATTCCGAGCTGCGAGGAGCAAACGCAGAAAGATAAATTCCCCGTGAAGGCTGGCTGATGACTTGGATCAGCACCAAACACTGTCACAGGGCACGTACGAGAGATGCAGATTCTGGGACTCGTCAGGAGACTCATGCAATTCAGGGGCCTGATTAACACTATTTATTTGCGATCACACTAACTACTACACTAAAGGCTACTTCTAAACATTAGAAAAAAGCAAAGGAGGTAATTGGTTGTACAACAGAACTCAATGTCTGAAGCCACGGGGGCAGATGCTAACAGAAGTAGTGAACACTAGCAGCACGTTACGTACGAACTTGGGAGCAGCACTCCAAGTGAAGAAAACAGACATGTAGGAGTTTACCGAGGCTGGCCACGAGCGACACGGAGTCGGCGCCTCAGCGATCTGACTGACAACTCCCTCTGAATACAAAAACATGGGTTTTTAAATTATCGTGGCGTGGAACCATTTCTTTCTTCCGATAGTCGACCCACCAATCCACCGGCATTTAACAAGCTTTGCCCAATCAGGTAAGCCGTTCTTCACCTCCAGGGCGCCTCAGGCCAACCACATTTGCACTACTGGCCATTAAAATTGATACACCACCAAGATGACGTGCTACAGACGCGAAATTTAACCGACAGGAAGAAGATGATGTGATATGCAAATTATTAGCTTTTCAGAGCATTCACACAAGGTTGGCGCCGGTGACGACACCTACAACGTGCTGACATGAGGAAAGATCCAACCGATTTCTCATACACAAACAGCAGTTGACCGGCGTTGCCTGGTGAAACGTTGTTGTGATGCCTCATGTAAGGAGGAGAAATGCGTACTATAACGCTTCCGACTTTGATAAAGGTCGAATTGTAGCCTATCGCCATTGCGGTTTATCGTATCGCGACATTGCTGCTCGCGTTGGTCGCGATCCAATGACTGTTAGCAGAATATGGAATCGGCGGGTTCAGCAGGGTAATACGGAACGCCGTGCTGGATCCCAACGGCCTCGTATCACCAGCAGTCGAGATGACAGGCATCCTATCCGCATGGCTGTAACGGCTCGTGCAGCCATGTCTCGATCCCTGAATCAACAGATAGGGACATTTTCAAAACAACAACCATCTGCACGAACAGTTCGACGACGTTTGCAGCAGCATGGACTATCAGCTCGGAGACCATGGATGCAGTTATCCTTGACGCTGCATCACACACAGGAGCGCCTGCGATGGTGTACTCAACGACGAACCTGGGTGCACGAATAGCAAAACGTCATTTTTTCGGATGAATCCAGGTTCTGTTTACAGCATCATGATGGTCGCATCCGTGTTTGGCGACATCGCGGTGAACGCACATTGGAAGCGTGTATTCGTCATCGCCATACTGGCGTATCACCCCGCGTGATGGTATGGGGTGCCATTCGTTACACGTCTCGGTCACCTCTTGTTCGCATTGACGGCACTTCGAACAGTGGGCGTTGCATTTCAGATGTGTTGCGACCCGTGGCTCTACCCTTCAAATGCTTCAAATGGCTCTGAGCACTATGCGAATTAACTTCTGAGGTCATAAGTCGCCTAGAACTTAGAACTAATTAAACCTAATTAAGCTAAGGACATCACACACATCCATGCCCGAGGCAGGATCGAACCTGCGACCGTAGCGGTCGCGCGGTCTACCCTTCATTCGATCTCTGCGAAACCCTACATTTGAGCAGGATAATGCACGACCGCATGTTGCAGGTGCTGTACGGGCCTTTCTGGATACAGAAAATGTTCGACTGCTGCCCTGGCCAGCACATTCTCCAGATCTCTCACCAATTGAAAACGTCTGGTCAATGGTGGCCGAGCAACTGGCTCGTCACAATACGCCAGTCACTACTCTTAATGAACTGTGGTATCGTGTTGAAGCTGCATGGGCAGGTGTACCTGTACACGTCAACCAAGCTCTGTTTGATTCAATGCTCAGGCGTATCAAGGCCGTTATTACGGCCAGAGGTGGTTGTTCTGGGTACTGGTTTCTCAGGATCTATGCATCCAAATTGCGTGAAAATGTAATGACATGTCAGTTCTAGTATAATATATTTGTCCAATGAATACCCGTTTATCATCTGCATTTCTTCTTGGTGTAGCAATTTTAATGGGCAGTAGTGTAGATTTCTCCCCTATTCCTACTCGGTAGGTAGGTATGCTTCTGGGTTTTACGCTAACAAACTCCAACTTTAGTATCAATAGCGTCCAGCTGAAATCTAAGCTCACTGCCATGCTGTTATGGCCGGCAACAACAATGTTTTACTTCATTTTGCCCGGCGCTCCGTCCTTCTCTGAGTGGGAACTGCTGTAGTAGTACTCTAACCTGTGTAGACCCACTGACGTTGCAGTACTCAGGAGCAAGTGTCGAGCTTGCTGCCTCTGCTAAGACGTGCCTTTTCGTGACCATCTTCTACAGTGACGCCTTACGACATCGTCTAGGCGGTGGATAGAGTTAACCGGTTAATTCTCTGAAGTTATATTCCCCCCCCCCCCCCCCCCGGGATAGCTGCCCAGAGCGTCTGATATTTCACGTTACGGCAAGAAAGGAAGAATGAATCGTTTGTTGGTGTTAATAACGACCATCCTCCTTTACCTCCTCTGCATTACTGCAGATGACGTGTCACTGAGCACATTTGTTCTGTGCATGCAGTACACGTGAGGCGCCTAGTTCTTTCCACTTCACTGTGTGGAATACGAAGGTTCTGTTATAGTTCACTAACCTGCTGTCTTCAAGTTGATGTCCCCAGCGCAGAAAACAGCACGCAGGTCGTAGGTTCTGTATCTTGAGGCTGAAACTGACTTTTAGCGAGGTTCTGTTCTGAAATAATATACCACTTCTTTGGGATGCCACTCGCGTCTTTTAATATAGCCACACGAGAAGACTACATGACATTAATACAACACCTTCTGATACAGCAAAGTACATGATCAAACACAATGTTTACGAAAATGTATCTTTGCACTATTTGTGGCACGCGTCTGTGCCTCATGGCTACCAGAGTGAATCTTTTAATACTGAATACTAGCAAACACATCCTGCGACAGACAACATGTCTGTTCTTCTCGACTGCCTAATCCAGAGTGACGAACAGGAACTTAAATAAAAATTGGAAACACATCCTACGACATACAACATGTCTGTTCTTCACGACTGCCTAATCCAGAGTGACGAGCAGCCCGAAACACTTCGCTCGCCATACCAGAAAAGGCGCGACCCGAACGCTTCTGAAGTGCTTCGTCTGCAATTTCGTCAGTCTTTTGTTTTTGGTTTAAATTGTTTTTAATAATTCTAAAATGACTGATTGATAGTCAGCTGTTGAGAGATATTTATATTAAAACGTGAAGTCATTCCAGTGAATAGTTTAACTAATAATAATAACTATACTTTAACGTTTTGGCGCCCTTGCTTCGAACACAGCAGCCAATCACAGAGCAATAACATTATGCTGGCGGTCTTTCTCACGGGAATGGTACCGAATCTAACATGTGTCACAGGTACCTCACACCACATTTCGTCATCCATATACTTCTTGCATCTCCACTGCTCTGGGAACAGCTCCTTGGAGCCTAATATGATGGCTGACTAAGCCAGAAATATTACAACGTCTCTAATGTTACTATTTATCTCCGGTAACCTAACTGCTACTACGTTTGCCTGGTCTCTGCATTGTGTCTCTAATTTCCTACCTTGCATAGCCTTTGATGGCTCCAAATAGCCTTAAGCGTAACAATGTACAAGACATTATGTCGTCAATATGTGACACGGTATTTCTAACTATTGACATAGTGTTCCACACGACTTTTTTGTGACAGGGCCGTTAAATAATCGTGTGTAAACTAGCCATGGTTTCCTTCGGGGTTAGCGTCAACCTCTCATTGTCATCCTTATCGTTATACTTTATTTTGATTTAGTCATACAGCTGCAGCTCGAGGTAAGCAGAACGGACAAAAATCAGTCACCTCCAAAAGCATACTGGATAATGCCGCCTCTGGCCTCGGTAACGGACTCAATTCGGCGAGGGAGAAAGTCCGAAAGTTCCGTTATGTACGCTATACCCATTTCAAACCACTCAATGATGACTAGATCCCAAATTGCAAATAGTTGATTCCTACATTTCACCCGCTGTTCCAGGTAGTCCTAAATATTTTCTATTGGACCGAGATCGGGTGATTTAGCGGGCCAGTCGAGGTGCGATTTGGTGGCTAAATGTTGGCCGGACCAGGTACGTACGGTTAAAGCCCTGTGGACATTACTATTGTCATCTTGGAAGACGCGAGTGATCACAGTACACTCATCACGCAGATGTAGAAGAAGGGCAACACTTGGTCACCGAGAAAGTTGACATAAACATACTGGTTCATGTTCAAGATAACGTGAATGAGCGGGACCTAAACATGTTACGAAAAATTGTCTCAAAACGTCACAGAATCTGTTCCAGTTTGAACTACACCCTCTACACACATTGCAGGTTAGACGTCTCATTGGGCCACTGGTGTACTCGACGTCTTGCGTCATTTGAAAAGAGGAAAAAATTACGACTCGTCGGAGCACGCTTCACGCTCCAAGAGGAAAAATCACGACTCGTCGGAGTGCGCTACACGACCAGAGTCAGCTACTGTCCATGTTTTGTTTTGTTTGACCCACTGAAAACGTGCAGCTTTATGTGCTGGTGTGAGCAATGCTCTCTTGCAAGGTACTGACACCAAATGCCTATTGCATGCATTTCGTCGCTATATTCCCTCGGAAACTGATTAAGATGGTCCAGCATTCACTAAGAGCACCGATTACTGTAGAGACCGAAACGCATTACATTGACAGGGCGTGACACTCGTCTCCAGTCTCTGTCAGTTAGGATCTTTCTATGATCAGTGCTCTTGCGCCGTGTTACACAGCTGCGGGAGATACCCCATTCCGCCATGATGAAACAACAAAAGAAAAAGGTTCAAATGGCTCTGAGCACTATGGGTCTTAACATCTGAGGTCATCAGTCCCCTAGACTTAGAACTCATTAAACCTAACTAACCTAAGGACATCACACACATCCATGCCCGAGGCAGGATTCGAACCTGCGACCGTAGCAGCAGCGCGGTTCCGGACTGAAGCGCCTAGAACCGCTCGGCCACAACGGCCGGCATGAAGCAACAAATGGGCCAACTTCATTCACGATGTGGTAATGGGGACGACGAAACACGATAGCTCCTTCCTGCCATTCTGTTACATCTCTTCGTCGACATATCTTCAAAAATGTTCAAATGTGTGTGAAATCTTATGGGACTTAACTGCTAAGGTCATCAGTCCCTAAGCTTACACACTACTTAACCTAAATTAGCCCGAGGGAGGTCTCGAACCTCCGCCGGTATCAGCCGCACAGTCCATGACTGCAGCGCCTTAGACCGCTCGGCTAATCCCGCGCGGCCGACCTATCTTAATGCGATGATTGCACACAAACGACTAGCACATACAGACCATTTCACTGTCATAAATAACCCCAGCGTTGGGCGGTCGCCTGGTACTTTCCACCATCCATACAGCTCCGATGCGACCACTGTGGTTCTTTAAGTGGGTGACTAATACGAGGGGCAATAAGTAACACAGCACTTTTTTTCGTCGGCCAGTTTCGGTGGAAAAAGTGTTAAATTTATTGTGGAACATCGTGGAATATTCCCGCTTCAGTCCCTATAGTTGAACAAAATTCCGATAGGTGGTAGTGCTACACGTAGCGTTCAAAATACCGTCTGTAGTGGAAGTGCGTTGCAAGCAGACAGCTGTCACTGAGTTTCCTTTGGCGGAAGACCAGAGCATCGCAGATATTCATAGGCGCATTCGCAATGTCTACGAATATCTGGCTGTGAACAAAAAAAATGGCTCTGAGCATTATGGGACTCAACTGCTGTGGTCATAAGTCCCCTAGAACTTAGAACTACTTAAACCTAACTAACCTAAGGACATCACACACATCCATGCCCGAGGCAGGATTCGAACCTGCGAAGTAGCGGTCGTGCGGTTCCAGACTGTAGCGCCTTTAACCGCTCGGCCACTCCGGCCGGCTGTGAACAAAAGCACGGTGAGTCGTTGAGCGCGGCGTCTGTCATCAGCGCAACAAGGTCGTGCAAACGTGACTGATCTCTCGCGCCCCGGCTGTCCCCTCATGGCTGTGACTCCTGCAATATCGGAATGCGCGGGCACTCCCATTCAAGCTGATCCGGAGGATCAAAAACACTGTGCTACTCAACTGTATGTCTCTGTTGGTAGTGTTGACACACTCGTCCACCATTTGGGGCATTCCAAGGTGTGTGCAACGATCAACTCTCAACTGTATTGTGCTACCCTCCGGAAACTGAAGAAACGACTTCAGCGTGTTCGTCGCCATGAGAACGTGAGGCCTCACACAACTCTGCGTAGCCAAGAGGAGCTCACAAAACCTCATTAGACTGTACTTCTTCAAACACCCTACAGCCCGGTACTCGCACTTCCCGACTTCCAACTGCTCCGGGAAGCAGCACGTGGATGATGAGGAGGTGATTGATACAGCAAGACGTCGACCAGCACAGTGGTATCATGCGGGCATACAGGCTCTTCCGGTAAGGTGTCTTAAGGCCGTCACATTGAACGGACATAATGTTGAAAAATAGGGTTTTGTAGTCAAAATAGTGGGGAATATTATAGTGTATAGGAATCCCGTATAAAACCAACCTGCTTTAAAAAAAATGCGTTGCGATACTTATTGAACGTATCTCGTATGTTGACTGGTGAGCTTATTTATTCCTTGCTGTTGTATTCTTACAGTTCGGGACAAATGAGATGAAATCGTTTGTCAGCTCTGCACGAGAGGCGTATTCCAGTGGTGTTCCGCGGACGATGTCCTCCCAGTGTGCGCAGGCGCGGACTTTCGCCCATCAGTCAGCGCGTGAGGCCTCTCCCTGGACCGTAACTCTCGCCGCAGTGAGTGAGAGTTTCACTGCGGTAACCACCGCCTCTGGGTCAGACCGTATTTCCTCAGGCTCTGCTCCTTTCTCCCGGGTATCTGTGGTCAGTTCGTCGCTAGCTCCGTGATCAGGACACCGCCATACGCCACAGAAGGGGCCCCATCCGGTCTGAACGCAACATGAAATTGAGTGTGCGTATTGCTCCTAATGGGGATCCGTATAGAGCAATCAGCTTTTACGTATATATATATATATATATATATATATATATATATATATATATATATATATATATATATATATATATTCGCAAACCACTGCAGACTGACTGACTGCGAAGGGTACATCGTACCACAATTATCAGTTTTCGATTTTTTCCATACTCCATTCACATGCTTTTTCTTTCTTTCTTTCTTCTCTCTCTCTCTCTCTCTCTCTCTTTCTTTTTTTTATCAATCTTCTGACTGGCTTGACGAATTCCTCTCTTGTTGCAACCTCTTCATTTCAGAGAGCAGCACGTCCTCAGTTATTTGCTGGATGCATTCCAATCTCCGCCTTCCACTATAGTTTTTACCCTCTACATCTCCATCTAGTACCATGGAAGTTATTCTCTGACATCTTAGCAGATGTCCTATCAGTCTATCCTTCTTCTAGTCAGTGCAACATTTGTCTGTAGCACCACTTTTCAAATGATTCGATTCTCTTATGTTTTGGTTTTCCCACAATCCATGTTTCACCACCACAGACTGCTGTGCTCCAACATACATTTTCAGAAATTTCTTCCTCAAATTAAGGCCTATGTTTGGGACTAGTAGGTTTCTCTTGGCCAGGAATGCCCTTTTCGCCAGCGCTAGTCTGCTTTTGATGTCGTTGCTCCGTCCGTCATTTGTTATTTTGCTACTTCGTGATGACCAATCCTGATGCTAAGTTTCTCGCTATTCTCATTTCTGCTACTTTTCATTACTCTCGTCTTTCTTCGATTTAATCTCATTTCATATTCTGTACTCATTAGACTGCTCATTCCATTCAGCAGATCCCGTAATTCTTTTTCACTCAGTATAGCAATGTCATCAGTTTAATCCGAACACTTTGTTCTTCGTCTTCCACTCTTATTATTCCTTCTCATCTCTTACATATGTTGCATCTTACCCGTCTCTCCCTACAGGTTAACCCTATTTTTCTCAGAATTTTGAACATCTTTCACCATTTGACTTTGTCGAACGCTATTTCCAAGTCGACAAATCCTTGAACGTTTCTTTATCTTTCTGTAGTCTTGCTTCCATTATCACTCGCAACGTCAGATGTGCCTCTCTGGTGCCTTTACCTTTCCTAATGCCAATCTAACCATCACCTAACACATCATCAATTTTCTTTTCCATTCTTTTATATATTCTTCTTGTCAGCAACTCGGATCCATGAGTTGTTAAGCTAGCTGTGCTGTAATTCCAGCACTTGTCACTCTTGCGGTCTTCAGAATTATGTGGCCGATATTTTTTCGAAAGTCAGATGGTATATCGTCAGATTCATATTTTCTACACACCAGCGTGTATAGTCTTTTTGTTGCCCCTTTCCCCAATGAACCTTACACAAAACAAACGTTAGATCAGAAGCATTGTCGTGCTATCATCCTTGAATACCAGTCCTCCAAATTTGCGCAACTTGAGTTCGCGACAATAACCTCGCCTTTGATCGAAAGATTGCCTTTCAGGTTCCCCGGGGCTCTCTGTTACACTTTCGTATGAGCTGTACCAAATTGTTGCGATCATGACAGCGCGCCTCTGAATGCGTTCAACGTATGTTGCCAAGCCTAATTGATAAGAATTCCAACGCCGTAATAATAGTCTAAAACATGTCGACTTAGCATCTTGCATGCGATTTCCTTTACATATCCACAGCACGTACTCAGTATTATCATTATCATTATCATCAATATATCATCATCATCACCACCACCACCACCACCAACTTCCTTTCAAGGATTAGGCTGTTGCCTGTTCCCAACTCACAAACAAAATCTTCGCATCTTTTTCAAGGTCTTCGAACACCTCTCTCCCGTTCAGATTGTCGTTCAGGATATTCTGGGAAATTCTGTGGCCTGACATTCTCATGAGGTATTGCCTATAGTCTTCACGACATTGTTGAGTTCTTGTATTCATGCTGAAAATATTTTATTCTGTTCTAATAGATTCAGTTTCTAATTATGTCTCTCCTTTTGTAGCCCTTCGTCTTCCCTAGGAAACCTCATCTTTGCTGTTTCAATTTTTTTTCCTTTATTACCAGACATTTTATAGTTGTATTTCTCGTATGTTCCGTTCAGCTGGTATACTGATATTTGGAGGTCATCTTCATTCTTTTGGTTAATAGCTATAATAACCAGCAAACAGAAGTACATTCCGGTATTGCTCATTTGCCATCTTAATTCTTTTGTTTACTTTACTTTTCCATTTACAAAGAATGATACTTCACACCCTCGTCTAACACCTTGACAGTTAATTATTTCTTCCAATCGATTCCTACCTATGTTTATTATAATGCGTGTATTTTTATTAAGACTTTTCACTGCCTCTGTTAGGTTCAGACATAATCTTAAAGGCTGTCACGGCTCGCACGGTAAAGAACCTTCTCATGGTCGATAAAGGCTAAATGTATTTCTATGTTAAATTCTATGTTTTTTCTATAATGTTTTTCATTACAAACACGTAGTCTGTGCATGAACGGTCTGATCTAAATACATTTTATTCTTCAGAAAGAATAGCTTCTGTGATATTCCTCACTCGGTTATTGGTCGTCTTCGAATATACACTCCTGGAAATTGAAATAAGAACACCGTGAATTCATTGTCCCAGGAAGGGGAAACTTTATTGACACATTCCTGGGGTGAGATACATCACGTGATCACACTGACAGACCCACAGGCACATAGACACAGGCAACAGAGCATGCACAATGTCGGCACTAGTACAGTGTATATCCACCTTTCGCAGCAATGCAGGCTGCTATTCTCCCATGGAGACGATCGTAGAGATGCTGGATGTAGTCCTGTGGAACGGCTTGCCATGCCATTTCCACCTGGCGCCTCAGTTGGACCAGCGTTCGTGCTGGACGTGCAGACCGCGTGAGACGACGCTTCATCCAGTCCCAAACATGCTCAATGGGGGACAGATCCGGAGATCTTGCTAGCCAGGGTAGTTGACTTACACCTTCTAGAGCACGTTGGGTGGCACGGGGTACATGCGGACGTGCATTGTCCTGTTGGAACAGCAAGTTCCCTTGCCGGTCTAGGAATGGTAGAACGATGGGTTCGATGACGGTTTGGATGTACCGTGCACTATTCAGTGTCCCCTCGACGATCACCAGTGGTGTACGGCCAGTGTAGGAGATCGCTCCCCACACCATGATGCCGGGTGTTGGCCCTGTGTGCCTCAGTCGTATGCAGTCCTGATTGTGGCGCTCATCTGCACGGCGCCAAACACGCATACGACCATCATTGGCACCAAGGCAGAAGCGACTCTCATCGCTGAAGACGACACGTCTCCATTCGTCCCTCCATTCACGCCTGTCGCGACACCACTGGAGGCGGGCTGCACGATGTTGGGGCGTGAGCGGAAGACGGCCTAACGGTGTGCGGGACCGTAGCCCAGCTTCATGGAGACGGTTGCGAATGGTCCTCGCCGATACCCCAGGAGCAACAGTGTCCCTAATTTGCTGGGAAGTGGCGGTGCGGTCCCCTACGGCACTGCGTAGGGTCCTACGGTCTTGGCGTGCATCCGTGCGTCGCTGCGGTCCGGTCCCAGGTCGACGGGCACGTGCACCTTCCGCCGACCACCGGCGACAACATCGATGTACTGTGGAGACCTCACGCCCCACGCGTTGAGCAATTCGGCAGTACGTCCACCCGGCTTCCCGCATGCCCACTATACGCCCTCGCTCAAAGTCCGTCAACTGCACATACGGTTCACGTCCACGCTGTCGCGGCATGCTACCAGTGTTAAAAGACTGCGATGGAGCTCCGTATGCCACGGCAAACTGGCTGACACTGACGGCGGCAGTGCACAAATGCTGCGCAGCTAGCGCCATTCGACGGCCAACACCGCGGTTCCTGGTGTGTCCGCTGTGCCGTGCGAGTGATCATTGCTTGTACAGCCCTCTCGCAGTGTCCGGAGCAAGTATGGTGGGTCTGACACACCGGTGTCAATGTGTTCTTTTTTCCATTTCCAGGAGTGTAGTTTGCAGCCAGTGTTAGAAGACCGATGCCACAATAGTTTTTACAGTCATTACAATTTCTTGGCAAGTGAGATTACTTTTGTTGTATACCGAGAATCTGGGACCTTACAGTTCGTCCAACAAGTACTCAGTACTCTTCCTATAAATCTAAGTCTTGCAGACACCTCTCTATGGAGATCGCTATTGTTCCAAGTCTATTTTACCGATTATTATATGTCGTAATTGTGACTGTTTAGAATCTATGAGACTTAAGGCACTTCCAGAAAATATGTCATCCACCCAATCCTTTAAATAGCAAGGGCAGTTAAATAAGACAGTTAATGACTCATGCATCAATGTTGCAGACGAGAATAATATACAGAAGAACGGAAAATAAAATAGAAGATCTGTTAGATGACGAAATATAAAGGCGCCAGGGTGGCAGTTCTGACGTCGCGGTTTCTAATGGAAGCAAGATCGAAGAAAATGAAGACACTCTTATAGGATTTGTCGGCCTAGAACAAGCGTAGACGATGTAAAACAATATTGCAAGTTTTTCGAAATTCTGAGAAAAATAGGAGTAAGTCATAGAGAAAGACGGATAATATACAATATGTACAAGAATCAAGAGGGGACAATAAATGGAAAACCACTAACGAAATACTCGGATTAAAGAGGATGTAAGATAGGGATGCGCTCTTTCACCTCTATTGTTCAGTCTACATATCATGTAAGCAACGGCGAAAATATAAGAACGTTTCAAGAGTGGGACTGAAATTCAAGGTAAAAGAATATCAATAAGATTCGCTGCTGGCATTGCCTCCCTCAGTGAAAGTGAAGAAGAATTATAGGATCTGTTGAATGGAATGAACAGTCTACTGAGAACAGAATATGGATTGAGAATAAATTGAAGAAAGACGAAAGTTATGAGAAGTAACAGAAAAGAGAACATCGAGAAACTTAACATTATAACTGGTAATCACGAAGCAGATGAAGTTAAGGAATTCTGCTACCGAGGCAGCAAACTAACCCATGACGGACGGAGCAAGGAGGACATGAAAAGCTGACTAGCACTGGCAAAGAGGGCATTCCTAGCCAAGAGAAGTCTGCTAGTATCAAACATGGGCCTTAGTTTGAGGAACAAATTTCTGAGAATGTACATTGGAACACAGCGCTGTATGGCAGTGAGACATGGATTGTGGGGAAATGGTGAACGAGAATCGAAGCATTTGAGATGTGGCGTTATAGAAGGATGTTGAAAATTAGATGAAGTGATAAAAGATGAGGAAGGTCTCCGCAAAATCGACGGGGAGAATAACGGGTGGGAAACATTTGCATGAACGAGGGACAGGTTGACAATACATGTGTGAAGACATCAAGGAATAACTTCTGTGGTCCTAGAGACAGCTCTAGGCTGTAAAAGGTAAAAAAAAAACATAGAGGAAGACAGAGCTTAGCCAACAATTAATCGAGGACGCGGGCTGGTACTCTGAGACGAAGAGGCTGGCACAACAGAGGAAGTCGTGCGGGGTCGCGCCACACTAGTCAGAAGACAGCTGACCAATAACAAACTGTGACTGCATACACATCCAAAACGAATGTGTCAAAAAGTGCCTTCTTCTACAAATTTTCTGTATCTGGTTCTTACACAAAGCACTACGGTCCTTGCAACGCCATCTTGAGATGTTGCAATTCATTCACATATTTTCCAGGTTATTAATCGGTTTCAGGTACACGCATTTCTTTAATAACTTTTCTTATGTCTTGACCAGACTTTTTTTATTTCCAAAAGCATCTTACACGTTACGAATTTATTTAGTTTTCAAAGGCAGTGTTAAGCCAATCATATAAAAATCACTAGATACACTGTATCGTGTCAGCATTCTCAATCACGAGATCTGGTCTGCGGCCATGACCAAGGAGCTGATTTCTGTCGTCGGGTGACTGAATGCTCCGCAGAGCGTTCCGACCGATGTTTACAGAGAGTTGCTGACGATTTTGAAAAATAGTGATAGGTATCTGTATCAGTTTGAAGTTTCTTGCCATGCCGTAATAATGAGCAACTTACTTTTTGGAGTCTCCTCGTATAGTCACGTTGTGAGAACCTTACGATAACAGTATGCTGCAGGATCGCGTTCCGCTACTTTAATTAGTAAATCTTGTGAAGATACGAGGTCTGTTCAAAAAATTCCGGAACTTTGTCCACAAAGCTTTTCTGCGCTTACCTTGTACTTCTTGTTCGTACTCTCCTTCGAAATACACTCCTCCACAATTGATACACCGCTCCCAACGGCGTTTCCACATCCGGAAGCAGTCTTGGTACGCCTCTTGCTGGATCACGCGAAGTGCCGTCTGCAAATTTTCTTTTATCTCGTCTATCGTTGTAAATCTTCGTCGTTTCAAACGGGTTTCCAACTTTAGAAATAAAAGAAGTCCGCAGAGGCCACGTGTAGAGAGTACGGAGGAAGAGGCAGGAACAGTGATTTCCCTTTTTGTGCAATAGTCAAAGGTCTTTCTCGTCTTGCTCATGAGTCGTGGGATAAATTTGGCGGCATTCCGATTTTGTGTCAGAATTTCATGATATGGTCCAACTGAAAGGTTACATTCTTCTGCAATCTCTTGGATGGTCAGTCTTCGACTGCCATGCACCATTTAGTTGAAGCAATGACATGAGTGTCGTCGGTAGACGTCGAAGGGTGTACCGCACGAGAGTCATCTTTAACTTCCGTCCGGCCATTTTTAAACCGTGTGAACCATTCGCAACACCGAGTACGGCTTAAGCACTCATCACCGTAGGCTTCCTGAGTTACTTGGAGTGTCCCTGTAAAGGTTTTATTGAGATTTACGAAAAATTTAATGCAGGCGCGTTGCTCCTTTAACTCTGCCGTCTCGAAATTCGAAAACTGTGCGACAAAATGTTCTACTCAACACTGCATTGATCAATAACTAACAGACACAGAACAATGAAACTACCGACAATTACACATTAAAGGCAAGCGTGTGCAAGCATGTCAACCGCATTTCACTCCAACACACCATTGGCGTGATATTACGTATGTTCAGCAATTCGTCGAGCGGACCTCGTATATCAAACTGTATTTATTTCTAGAAAGATAGGTGCTTGCTTTATCTACGCATGAAAATTTCGAGAATACATTTATCCTCGATTACGACCATTATATCCTGTTCCTTGTAATACATTAGCTGATGCAAATTGTTCGGACACTGCTATGTAATACGAATAGACCCCTCGAGTCACGAGAGGCGGGCCTGGCAGTATAAAGAGAAAAATTTGAAAATTTGTGGTAAGTTCCTATGGGACCAAACTGCTGAGGTCATCAGTCCCTAGGCTTACACACAACTTAATCTAACTTTAACTTACACTGGGGACAACACACACATCCATGTCCGTGGGAGGACTCGAACTTCCGACGGGGGGAGCCGCGCGAACCGTGGCTGGTCAACCTAGACCGCGCAGTATAAAGAGAAACTGTCATGTCAGAAAGAAGCAGTAACATCAGCATGGATCGATCAGGAAATCTCGGTGACTTCGAACATAGAGTAGTCATTGGATGTCACCTGAGTAACAAATTCATCAGGGACCCTTCTAAGACTGCCCAGGTCGAATCTTTGTGATGTGATTGCGAAGTGGAAACGCGAAGAAGCAAACAGAGATAAACAAAGGCCAGGCGGGGAGCGGAAATTCCATATTAACGTACACTACCGGCCATTAAAATAGCTACACCAAGAAGAAACAAATATATTAACTGGAACTGACATGTGATTACATTTTCACGCAATTTGGGTGCATAGATCCTGAGGAATCAGTACCCAGAACAACCACCTCTGGCCGTAATAACGGCCTTGATACGCGTCGGCATTGAGTCAAACAGAGCTTGGATGGCATTTACAGGTACAGCTGCCCATGCAGCTTCAACACGATACCACAGTTCATCAAGATTAGTGACTGGCGTATTGTGACGAGCCAGTTGCTCGGCGCCATTGACCAGACGTTTTCAATTGGTGAGAGATCTGGAGAATCTGCTGGCCAGGGCAGCAGTCGAACATTTTCTGTATCCAGAAAGGCCCGTACAGGACCTGCAACATACGGTCGTGCATTATCCTGCTGAAATGTAGGGTTTCGCAGGGATCGAATGAAGGGTAGAGCTACGGGTCGTAACACATCTGAAATGTAACGTCCACTGTTCAATGTGCAAGACATTGCGAAAAAGAGGTGACCGAGACGCGTAACCAATGGCACCCCACAGCATCACTCCGGGTGATACGCCAGTATGGCGATTACGAATACATGCTTCCAATGTGCGTTCACCGCGATGTCGCCAAACACGGATGCGACCATCATGATGCTGTAAACAGAACCTGGAATCATCCGAAAAAATGACGTTTTGCCATTCGTGCAGCATTAAGGGTAACCGCAGCCATGGTCTCCGAGCTGATAGTCCATGCTGCTGCAAACGTCGTCGAACTGTTCGTGCATATGGTTGTTGTCTTGCAAACGTCCCCATCTGTTGACTCAGGGATCGAGACCTTGCTGCACGATCCGTTGCAGCCATGCGGATAAGATGCCTGTCATCTCGACTGCTGGTGATACGAGGCCGTTGGGATCCAGCACGGCGTTCCGTATTACCCTCCTGAACCCGCCGATTCCATATTCTGCTAACAGTGATTGGATCTCGACCAACGCGAGCAGCAATGTCGCGATACGATAAACCGCAATCGCGATAGGCTACGATCCGACGTTTATCAAAGTCGGAAACTTGATGGTACGCATTTCTCCTCCTTACACGAGGCATCACAACAACATTTCACCAGGCAACGCCGGTCAACTGCTGTTTTGTATGAGAAATCGGTTGGAATCTTTCCTCATGTCAGCACGTTGTAGGTGTCGCCACCGGCGCCAACCTTATGTGTATGGTCTGAAAAGCTAATCATTTGCATATCACAGCATCTTCTTCCCGTCGGTTAAATTTCGCGTCTGTAGCACGTCATCTTAGTGGTGTAGCAATTTTAATGGCCAGTAGTGTACATTAACAGTTGTCCGGATACTTTCGATCTGATACTGCATTTAATGCAGTGCTGTCGACTGCTTTTCATTACTTGAGATTTACTGCTCGCAGTTTCCATTCCCAGCAGTACTTAATGTAATCTCGACAACAGCAACTCATCAGATCTCACTCGCCATGGCGAATGGTGCTTCATTGCCTATAATTCAAGGCACGCGATGCAACACGGTATTTCATGGTCGGTGTTCGAAATTGCTTTCGAATACAAAGCCAGTGCTCTCCCGGCTTCCGCGATTACTTCACATAATATGGAGGCGATAAAAATTACTTTCACTCCTTGCCGGAATGTGTTCTCAACGCGGCGTGAAATAAGGCCTTGAACTGCTTACTGCGCTCGGATGGACGCAAGTTTTCTTTGCTTTCTCCGCCTACGCTTCACGGCGGGTTCACAAGCTTTACGCCGAAATTAACGCAGAACGCAACCAGTTCTTCCGGAAAGGAGGGCAGCGAAGCAGAAGTCACCCATCTTCTGAGGCAGGAAATGAGATGTGCAGTTAAAAGAGAGAAATCGACTTGGAGTAGCTCTCCACTCTGTAGCAATACTCGATAGACTCGTCAATACAACATCGTCCCAACCAGAGTGATTGAAAAGTTGATGTCTGTGACTCGGTCGAGGCACCTTGTGCACTGAAGCTCCAAAAAAGTTAGTACAGGCCTGCATATTCAGATATAGAGATATGTAAACAGGCAGAAAACGGCGCTGCTACAATCGCAGGTTATCAAGATTTACGTTAGTGTGAACGTAGTGTTATAGTCGACGCACGAGCGATGGGACACAGCATCTCCAAGGTAGAAATGACGAGGGCATTTTCCCGCACGACCATTTCCCGAGTGTACTGTGAATATCAGGATATAATGAATTCTACTCTGTAAATGATGAAAGTCTATGTGAATGCAGCTTGCCGCTAACTTGGTGTAATGTTTTGTCTGTACAGAAGTGTATCTGTCGCCTTTATCGCTCTTTCCCTTTCACACAGAAATCGGTACAATAAAGTCAGGGCTTCGTGTTTTCTAGTTAGGCTGATCCGTGAAAAGACAGACAAACAATTATGCTAATGGAGGATTCTGAGTAATTTCTCGAATTCCATTCACTCTCTCTCTCTCTCTCTCTCTCTGTCCTTTATCTGTGTACAGTTTAAATATATTAATTACGTGAAATCAGCCTAGTAGAATCTCTGGTGGAGCCCTTCGTCTTAATGTTCAGCGGCTGGCTTGCTGGAAAAGATCTTTACATTTGTTATTATTATTAAGCGCTGCATTCAGTTGGGAAAATCGATCGTTTGAACAATTCGTTCAGTTTACGACAGATCTAAAATTTCAGATGTGGACGAAGCCTTTTTGGACGATTTATAAAAACTCAGGGATTGCAGGCTCTCTTCGTCACAGCTGAAACTTCCCAATTAATTACAGGGGCCAGACAATCATCAGTGATTCAGACAGAGAACTCATTCATCATTCACTCTAGAATAAAATGGTCACAAACCTTATTTCTGAGGAAAATTGTATATTGAATCCATTTCCGTACATGTTCCGTTTTCTGTTGGTTCCAAGTCTCATGTAATTTTCTTTTACAGGTTTTTCTTTCTCTTTATCGATCACGCTAGCGGCACAAACTTTCCTAGCTCGCTTTAGCGCGAAGAAGAGTAAATAAATCTCCTTTAGCAATCCGACAATCTTCCAACCGATACTTCCCGAAGCTGTTCCTTTCTCTCACTATAATAACCATGGAGCATACATTTCTGTACCTCTGTTGTTCCAAAGAATAAACGTACTAGAAAAATACCTTGGCGTCGACGAGCTGTCGGCGCATATATTACTAGAAAATCTGATCAGATACTTTTCAAACGTAAATACATGTGGATGATTTGGTTGACCATTATTAATTATTGCGTGGTAGAGGGTAATTTTCCGTGGGGAGATTACAATGCCCCTCGCAGCGAGCGAAGTTTGTGAGCTCAATTTTGATTCACCGAACACACTTCGCGAGCTATCTATTAGCGTGGATAACCCGGAAGTGATGATTGTCAGTCCTCCGACTGAAAAAGAATATTATATTTGAGACAGACGAAGAAAAGAAATGTTGAAGACAGAAGAAATGAAGAGACCGGTACCGCGGCTGTATTGCTTTTACGTGCATCTAGGTGTTATATTTGCTGTGCACAACCAAGGAAGATGATCTTTCATGAACTGATGTCAGGGTCTACCCATTCGGGAACTTTCTTAAGCAGGAAAACCTTGGAAAACCTCTTAAGCCTAGACCCCCAGCCTACGGTACATAGAAGATAGGAAAGCCTATAGAAGAAAAAAAGAATATAATTTTGAAATAGATCTCTAAAGGAAAGACAGGGATCAATTTGTATCACGATTTGGAGAAGAGTGGTTTGTGCCTCTAACAAAAAAAAAACGTTTTACAATAAATAACGTGAATTCTCGTTTTACAATCTTGCTCCTGGTACAATATCTTGCGGTGCTAAACTCCCCCGGGTCTTGCATGTCCCCGACGTCCACATTTGTAGTCGGTCTTCTACGCGGCCCCCTCTGTAGTTGATCTTCTACGCGGCCCACAATGGGAAGAGTAGAAGGAACAGGGATACTCGAATTCACATGCAACATTCATTCCAAAAGAATTAGCAATGACCAAAAGGGAAACTCTTCCTGTAAGAGAACTGATTAGGTTGCACCGTCCAAGATTCTCCTTTTTGAAAGCAAAATCCTTATGGCTTCATGGATCCTTTTTGTTACGACGTACTTCAAGGAATTCAACCATTAACTAATGATGTTGCCAAAAGCATCATCCGATTTACTCCCTTTTGAATACTCCTTTTGACTTTGCCTCCCCACTTGTGCTTATAAGTCCAAAAGTTCTGACACATTTTCTATCACTGATTTGTTCTTCGTAATTTAAAGGATTCATGTAACTTACTATAGATTTTGGATTCAAATCATCGAATAATGGAAAGTGTAGTTCATTTTATACCAAGACATCATCCATATTTCCTTGATAAGTCATATAAATTAGCTATACTCAAAACTTTTTATTCTAAATACATATATTTTTTACGCTTGAGTGCTGAAATGTAAAATTTATTAGCATTGAGGAATGCGGATTCACTTCTTTCATTTACTCTCTGATTCATACGGCGTTCATCCATGCTCATATATGGAAATGGATTTTTCACACAAAATTCCCAAACGAACACGAACCATTAAATTACTACTGAATCTATGAATATTACTTTCTTTAATCATTCGTTAATAAATTAAAAACTCTTAACTTCTAATTATAACACCTATTCCTTTTAAAGTTCAACATGAATCAGTTTATCCTCGCGTTTGGTGCGAGTCTCTTACAAAGCATATCTGTATCGTCTATATCGATTTTAATTCTCGCGCCGACGTCAACTGTTTTGCGCGGGAAATTATCTTTGCGGCGTTAACCGTCACTCACGATTCACTACCACAACACATCCCTTCACACGTTTACACATGTAAGCGTTCACATGAGATTATATATGAATATTCACTCGGAACCTCTTTTGATTATTCCGCGTCATTTGCGGGAAACATTTCATTCTTCTTGAAGGTCAGTTAGATCCTTAATCATTCTTGATGACATTAGCAATGCTAAAGTTCTATGTTCACCGAAACCACAGGTGAAGCCTATCTGCACTATCTTCTTTACAACACTCGATAATAATAGTTAGTCACTATTTCTATACTCTATGTCACTGATTAACTACTTCAATTTAAAGGTTTCTATCACTACACACACAGTTTATTGTTATGTTTTTTACGAGCGTTCATTTTGCTTTTGGCACGACCAACAATGGGGAGCAGTATGGGCTTGTAGAGGATTCGATCAAACCCCATTTCAACATGCGATCTATTTCTTTTTGAACTTGAGCCTTTAACCTCCAGGGAACAGGATAGAAAGTTCTACAATACGTTTCGTGTGGCTTAACGTAGAGATGGCATATTTATCCCTTAATAACTCCTGGCCTTTCGTCAAACACGTTTTCATACACTAATAATAATTCTTTGAGCTGCTTCTTCTGCTCTTCAATAATGCAGTCGGATTCCTTTAACTTCTCATACACTAATTGACCGAAGTCTCCTTTGACTTGGAACTCATTATTTACGTGCTGTTTAGAATTTTGTGCAGTCCTGATTACTTGCACACTGATCCCACTATTATATTTTCTGGTAAGGCTTTCCTTTTTCAACAAGTCCAACTCAATTTCTTGCTTATTTACATTTAACCAAATTTTTCCTGTTTTAAAATCTATTCTGCATCCGTATTGACGTAGGCTGTCGACTCCTATAATGCAGTCTACCACCAAATTTTTTACAACAAGGAATGTGCTTAATATTGCTACATTTCCGACTTCTACACTAAGTAGTGACTGCACTTTTACATTAGCCGATCTAGCCCCAACGGCGCCTATTATTCTGCAATTTTGAACTGGAAAAATTGGTACTCGTCTTATATTTCTGATCTTGTTGAATAGAGCCTCCGAAATAACATTCGTGGTTGCAGCTGTGTCCAAAACCGCCACTATAGGTACAGTCTCCAAAATGACTTGCACTTCGGCTACTGCCACCTGTTCCTTATCCTCATCTTGGAGTTCTAAGTCCTCGGTCAATTCATCTGCCAGTAATCGTCCATCATTATACGTTAGCATGGGTACACATATCCTGTTGCCCCTCAACCAATTGTTGACCGCTCCTCCGGGGCACGAGTGGGTCCTTACAAGTTTGTTGGATTTTGATTCGCCTGGTGGTTGACATCGTCCGTCACTTCGGTAATTACCAGTTGATTCGTAGATGTCCGTCCCCACTGATGTTGGTTACTTGAATCTATTCCCCCCGGTTGATTCCACTTTCTATTACTGTTATTGTTCCAGGCCTGCGGTCTGAAATTCCTTTCGTTCCCCCATACGGGATTGTATCGTTTCCCATTCCTGTTGTTCCTTGGATAGCCCCTCGCAAGACTATTGCCGGTATTATTATTGAGATTTTGAGGGGTTTCTCCACTATTTATCGATCTCTGTGCGTTCCCTTGCCTACCATTTGGCGGAGGTTCTATCTCCCTATATTGAAATCTGTTATTACGGGCTTTCTGGTTGCTCTCTTCTATAATGTCTATATGATCTAACGTCGTGAGGAACGACTCCAAGTCTTTATCGTTCCCGTAAATTAATTGATTCCGGATGTTAGTTGGTAATCTTGCATTAAGTATGTTTATTATGTCTGGCAAAGGCATAGGTCTGTCCCAATATCTATTTTTGTTTATATATTTTTCAAAATACTTCCTAAGGCTTCCTTTTGAAAAAGAGAAAGGCTCTGGGTAGAGCACCTCCTGCCTTAGGCGTTCCTCTACCCCTTCTGACCAGAATTTTGCTAAAAACGCTTTCTCAAAATCGTCATATGTCGAGCAAACAGAAGTCATGTCCGAGGCCCAGATCGCCCCCGAACCTTGTATATACCCAGTCACGAAACTGATTTTCTGCCACTCCGACCAATTTCTGGGTAGCACTCCTCTAAAACTTCGGATAAAAACAATCGGATGTACCCCCCTTTTGTCAGTGTTAAAAATCTGGAATTGCCGATGCTTTATCAATTTTTCTTCGGCATCGCAAAGGCTTTCGTCATCTCCGTCAGATAAAACTTCACGCGAACAACTAGCTCGTGGCAGTTTAATATTCGAGTTACTCACACAAGTCGGTATCGTGTGCGAATGTGCAGTAACTGGCTCTACAGACGCTGCCAACTTCTGCTGCTGGCCGGTATTCATTTGTTCTGAGCCTTGTTGTGAAACGCGTATCGACTCTTCTATCGTTTGTTTCCAATGCTCGAAATCAGCACCTAACTGCTGTCGCACTTCCTCAAGTCCTTTCGCAAACAAATTCTCTTTCTGTTTGCCGCATAGACTCTGGAATGCTGCTTTAACATTTTGCTCAACGTTTTCACACATTAGCCTTTTGTTTTCTAATGTGATTTCGGATAATTTACCCGTTAATACATTAATTTGGTGGTCTATAACGTCTTGACGTTCGGTCAGATGTTCAACACTTTCCTTTAGGTTCGTCTGCGTACGTGCCAATTCAGGAAGTTGCGCAATTGCACATGACATGGCATCTTGCTTTTGTACTAATTGCGGAACCATTTCCACCTGTTCCCGTACGGTATCTATCTTAAGAGCCACATACTCCTTCATTTCTACACGTACGCGTTGAGTAGATTCCTCACATTGAGCTTTAACCAATTCTATTTGTGCAGTTAATTTTCGTTCCGTCTCTTCGGCCTGATCTTTAAGTTCCTTTGTCTTCGCCTCTATCCGCTGCTCTAATTCGGAAAAACTGTCGTGTAACTGCTGCTTAATCTCAGCTTTCAGATTTTCCTGCCCCTCCGTAACTGAGGCTAATTTCGCGTTAATGTCGGTTTTCATATTATTCATACTCTCGGTTATCATTTGCATCTGTCTCATGACAATTACTAATGGATCTAATCCATGTTGCATACCTGCTGTTACATCTCCAGCCGTGTCTACAGGGCGTTCTATTGCGCTATCTGTAGCGATCGGTTCTACAACACTTCTTACTACATCATTATCATCAGTGCTAACAGCTGAAGGCTGTTGCGTGTTGCTCTGCTCTGCTTGACTCATCTTAAACATTGCCCTAGTTAAAGCCATATAAATGTCCTGCAGTCAATATGTATATATCTCTCCCTTCACACAAGAATACTTCTGTGTTTACTTTTTTATAGTACTTATACAGACAAATTCCACTAGGGCAGGTCAATCAATCTACATCTGGCATGAACACAATTAGTATATGTTCAACTCTACGTCTACTTCCTCAATACTAGCAAGCTTGGCAAATTCAACTAGGGCAGGTCAATCAATCTACATCTGGCATGAACACAATTAGTATATGTTCAACTCTACGTCTACTTCCTCAATACTAGCAAGCTTTAATAAAAAATTATAGATGTTCAACTCTACGTCTCTACGTCTACTTCCTCAATACTAGCAAGCTTGGCAAATTCAACTAGGGCAGGTCAATCAATCTACATCTGGCATGAACACAATTAGTATATGTTCAACTCTACGTCTACTTCCTCAATACTAGCAATCTTTAATAAAAAATTATAGACCTGGCCTTGTCTTCTGCGCCCAGCGTGTTGCTTTTATTTGTATATCCACTTTATATGACTGCGAGTATTTCTTCTCTTTGCCAAGTTAAGTTGTCTCGTCGTAGTTCACATGAAACAGAGAACAAAATTATTTTAACAACGTCCAAAAACGTGTCCTGTCACGGATTGGCCATTATAATGAATTCTACTCTGTAAATGATGAAAGTCTATGTGAATGCAGCTTGCCGCTAACTTGGTGTAATGTTTTGTCTGTACAGAAGTGTATCTGTCGCCTTTATCGCTCTTTCCCTTTCACACAGAAATCGGTACAATAAAGTCAGGGCTTCGTGTTTTCTAGTTAGGCTGATCCGTGAAAAGACAGACAAACAATTATGCTAATGGAGGATTCTGAGTAATTTCTCGAATTCCATTCACTCTCTCTCTGTCCTTTATCTGTGTACAGTTTAAATATATTAATTACGTGAAATCAGCCTAGTAGAATCTCTGGTGGAGCCCTTCGTCTTAATGTTCAGCGGCTGGCTTGCTGGAAAAGATCTTTACATTTGTTATTATTATTAAGCGCTGCATTCAGTTGGGAAAATCGATCGTTTGAACAATTCGTTCAGTTTACGACAGATCTAAAATTTCAGATGTGGACGAAGCCTTTTTGGACGATTTATAAAAACTCAGGGATTGCAGGCTCTCTTCGTCACAGCTGAAACTTCCCAATTAATTACAGGGCCCAGACAATCATCAGTGATTCAGACAGAGAACTCATTCATCATTCACTCTAGAATAAAATGGTCACAAACCTTATTTCTGAGGAAAATTGTATATTGAATCCATTTCCGTACATGTTCCGTTTTCTGTTGGTTCCAAGTCTCATGTAATTTTCTTTTACAGGTTTTTCTTTCTCTTTATCGATCACGCTAGCGGCACAAACTTTCCTAGCTCGCTTTAGCGCGAAGAAGAGTAAATAAATCTCCTTTAGCAATCCGACAATCTTCCAACCGATACTTTCCGAAGCTGTTCCTTTCTCTCACTATAATAACCATGGAGCATACATTTCTGTACCTCTGTTGTTCCAAAGAATAAACGTACTAGAAAAATACCTTGGCGGCGACGAGCTGTCGGCGCATATATTACTAGAAAATCTGATCAGATACTTTTCAAACGTAAATACATGTGGATGATTTGGTTGACCATTATTAATTATTGCGTGGTAGAGGGTAATTTTCCGTGGGGAGATTACAAGGAATCCAGTAAAACATCAAATCTTCGACATCGCTGCGGCCGGAAAAAGATCCTGCAAGAACGGGACCAACGACGACTGAAGAGAATTGTTCATCGTGACAGAAGCGCAACCCTTCCGGAAATTGCTGCAGATTTCAATTCTTTGCCATCAACAAGTGTCAGTGTGCGAACCATTCAGCAAAACATCATCGATATGGCCCTTCGTGTACCCCTAATGACCACATTACACAAATCTTTACGCCTGACCTGTCCCCGTCAACACCAACATTGGACTGTTGATGACTGGAAACATGTTTCCTGGTCGGATAAGTTTCGTTTCAAATTGTATCGAGTGGATGGATGTGTACGGGTATGGAGACAACCTCACGAATCCATGGACCCTGCGTGACAAAATGGCTCTGAGCACTATGGGACTTAACATCTGAGGTCTTCAGTCCCCTAGAAACTATAACTACTTAAACCTAACTAACCTAAGGACAACACACACATCCATGCATGTCAGCAGGGGACTGTTCAAGCTGGTGGAGGCTCTGTAATGGTGTGGGGCGTCTTCAGTTGGAGTGATATGGACCCCTGATACGTCTGGATACGACTATGACAGGTGACAAGTGCGTAAGCGTCCTTTCTTATCACCTGCGTCTATTCATGTCCATTGTGCATTCCGACGGACTTGGGCAATTCCAGTAGGGCCATGCGACACCCCACACGTCCAGAATTGCTACAGAGGGGTCCAGGAACACTCTTCTGAGTTTAAACACTTCCGCTGCCCACCAAACTTCCCAGACAAGAACATTATTGAGCATATCTGGGAAGCCTTGCAATGTGCTGTTCAGAAGAGATCTCCACCTCCTCGTACTCTTACGGATTTCTGGACAGCCCCGCAGCATTTATGGTGTGAGTTCCCTCCAGCACCACTTCAGACATTAGTCGAGTCCATACCACGTCGTGTTGCGGCACTTCTGCGTGCTCGTGGGGGTCCTACACGATATTAGGATGGTGTACCAGTTTCTTTGGCTCTTCAGTGTAGAAAGCAGCAGCACCTTGATACTTGGCCCAAAGGTACTGCGAAAAGAAATTACCAGTAGCGTACAAGATATCTGTTGTACAACGATATTCCTCTCGTTAGTGGCACTAGCGTGCTTTCCTTAATCTAAGGACCGTAGTATGCAGTTTAACAACGGCGTTATTTTGTCTCATTCCTGACTGTTCAGCACTTACTCTTCCTTAACAGTAATACGTAAACAGTGCATTCATGGGTAACATTTTGTCGATCTACAGTTCTCAGATCGAATGTGACAAATAGCATTAAATAAAGGGACGAGAACCAGTAATTTGACTGCAACATTTATACGAGAACTCTTCCACAGATTTTTCGCGTCTTATTTTGAGGCAATCTAAGCGCTCAGCAACAAGCTAGTCTTCTCAAACACTTCATGTGAATACGAAGAGTATTCTCTCACTAAGATCAAGACAAATTACGTATGCTCTGTATGTACGAGTTTCTGCATCGTCTCATATGACATTTCCGTACACAGTTCCAGATGTAGAGTATATGTGCCTCCCACAGATAAAAGATATTCAGGTGATCCTAGTAATACACGCATAAAGTCATCAGAGAGTTTCTTTATTTACTCGTTCGGGGTTTACAAAGGTATTCATCATACAACGTATTAATTAAAATATTCTGATTGCTCTATACTAAGTCACAATATTCTTATAATACTATACAGTATCAAAAATATTCTTGAGCCACTCTGTTGCTGAATCGGAGGGTCTGTGTATGTTCTTCAGATCTCCCTCATAGCCATGAACTTCACGACCAGTAAATGTCCGTTGACTGAATTTCCCAGCACTCACATTCACGACTGTTTGACAGATCCCTTTTGTACATCAGTTGTTTATATCTGTGAAGACTAGTCCTGACACAGTTCAAAGTTTTCCACAATTTCCTCGGGAGATTGAATCCGTCGATCTGCTTGTTCGGGTTCCTCCACTAAGTTATGCCTGCTTAAAGCTCATAGTTCTTTCTAAGCTGTCTTCGAGTCGAAGCCTTGCAGTTATTCCCAGTTTTCCGTAAAGGCGACCTGAATTTAAGGCTATTGAGCTTTGCTAGGTCTTGGTGTAGAGGAGTTCTGGGTCGTCTATGATTTTTCGGTATAATCTTGTGACTAACTGAGATCACCTAATTTCAGGGGGCTCTGTGATTGCTAGGACGGACAGCCGTCATATTGTGTAGCCCTGAGTGTTCCAGAGATTATCCAGACTGTCTCCTTCAGTTGGAAGTCCTCCTCTATGTGAGCACTTCTCACCCAGACTGGCAAACAGTATTCAGCAGCACTGTAGCCAAAGGCTAGTGCTGAAGTCCTCAGTATGCTCGCTAGGTTGGCAGCCCTGCAGCCAAGCGACTAGTGCGAGGTTTGGTGTTCTCGTAAAGATAAGTTATTTTAGATTATAAAACACATAGATTAGTACTGATTACGTGGTAAATAAGTGTATTAGTGTGCCGTTTAAGTGTACCATTAAAGGTTTCATTTCTCTTTACGTAATATAGCAGAAAACGCGAAAAGACCGTACAGTCGTATTTTCTGTTTACGTTCTGCTGCAGCAAATCTATAGAATTTCGTTTAGTTGTTCCTTGCTCTCTCCAGCAATTTAACTTAGCGTACCTCTTCATTATTTAACTAGCATTTCCGGAAAGTAGCGTAAAGTTTAACTTGTTGTTTCAGAAACTTTGCACTTTTGTTTTTGTTTACACACAGTTGCGTATAGGCCAAATTTGTGTAACCATATTTTCGTGTTTATCTGTAATTTAACTGACTTATTCTTAATAAATTATTACGTTTATCATGAGTGAAAAGTGCTTGACTTGCCGTAGAATTGTTACGTCGGGGCTTTGGTGTTTTGGGTGCTGTAGTTTTTTCCATGTGGGTGACTGTAGTGGCGTGGGAATAGGGGAAGTAAATGAGACTCATCAGTGGTTTTGTAGGATTTGTAGTAGAGATAGGAAGATACTGGAACAGGAGGGGAAAATTGCTGCCCTTCAGGCTGAGTTAGACAAGGCCAGGGGAGATCTTGACAGGTTAAGGAGGGAGAAGGGTAAAGAGAGGTGGGAAGTGGCAACAGGCAACAGGAGGAACAGGCCTAGAACTTTGTCTGACAGCTTTATGGTGAATGTGGAAAATAGATTTGACCTGTTGCTTCAGTTAGAAGCTGGTGAGCCTCAAGCAGTTACAGGTGTAGACAGGGCACAACAAACTTTCAGCAGCAAATTGAAAAGTAAGAATGTAGGGAAATCAGTAAAGAGAAAGAAAGTGTTGTTGTTAGGTAGTTCCCATGGAAGAGGTGTTGGCCAACTCTTGCAGGATGAACTAGGATCAGAATACCAGGTCACCAATTTTTTTAAACCTAGTGCTGGTCTGGAGCAGGTGACAGAGGATTTAGGATCACTTTGCAAAGATTTCACTAAGGAAGACACCGTGGTTATAGTGGGTGGGGCAGGTAACAGTATTGACAGAGATCCTGGGTACAGCATAGAGTGTGACCTGGCGAAGATTGCATCAGCATCGAGGCATACCAGTGTTGAGTTTGTATCTGTTCTTGGGCGCCATGACCGACCTCATTTGAACTCTTCTGTCAAGAGAGTTAATTTGGAGCTGGAACGGCTGCTCATGTCGGGTGCGGGGTCACACATTGGTGTGGTTCATGTTGATTCTATCAGTAGGTGGGATTATACTAGGCATGGCCTTCACCTCAACAGGAAGGGGAAGGGTAAATTGGCTGGGGAAATAGCAAGAAAGTTAAAGGGGGGAGGCACTGTCATGAGTGGTAAAATACCAGTGGTTATAGGATTCAGAAAAGACCCTTTTTTAGGGTAGGGAGGACAGAAAGAAAACAAATTTTAAGAGAAGTTAGAACTGAGACAAACCTTCAGTTTGAGAAAGAAATCAAAAAACATAATTCCAGCTTATTACATCAACATAAACAGCCATTGGTTAAGAATTTTCAACTGTCAGCAGATATTTTAACTCCACCCAATTTTAAGTCAGTCAATGTGAAATGTCAGCTATCTTTATTGCATCAAAATATTCGAGGACTGAGAAATAAAATTAATGAATTAACTATCTGCATAGATGAATTAGAGTCTTCAAACCCAGCTGACATAATCTGCCTCTCTGAACATCATGTGACCACTGGTATAGAACTTTTAAGTGTTACAGGGTTTAGGTTAGCATCTCACTTTTGTAGATCAGAAATGGAGAAAGGAGGAGTTGCCACATTCATCAGGAACTGTCATAAATTTAAGAACATAGACATTCATAAATTTTGCCTAGAACAGCATATGGAAGCATGTGCAACAGAATTAGATTTTCACAAAAAATCTTTCATAATATTAAGTGTATATCGAGCACCTGCAGGTAACTTTAATCTGTTTGTAAACCACCTTGAAGCTGTACTGGCCCATTTAACAACCAAAAACAAAGAAATAGTGGTTGCTGGTGATTTCAATGTAGATTTCCTTAAAGACTCTCCCAATAAGAACCTATTTGAGTTAGTAACACTATCATTCAACTTAATTCCCACAGTAAAGTTCCCCACTAGGATAACCACTTGCTCACAAACAGCCTTTGATAATATCTTTATAGAAAAGTCAAATGAACAAAATTATATTACAAAACCAATAGTCAATGGCCTCTCAGACCATGACATGCAGTTCCTTCTGTTAAATGTTAATACTGAACAGGATATAAAATCTGTTAAATCTGAGCTCAAGAGGGTAATCAGTAAGCCAAAAATTGATTATTTTAGGACACTCCTCAGAGACATTCACTGGACTGATGTTTACAGTGCTCATGGCATGAATGAAAAATATAACATTTTTGCTAATAAAGTGCTTACCTTATTTGAACACTGCTTTCCCCCAAAACTTACCAAGGTTAGAGCAATGTCTACAAAGAAGCCATGGATTACTCGAGGAATAGGGGTATCTTGTAAAACAAAAAGAAAACTGTATCTGTCAATCCGAAACATTTCCAATGTTGATGCTATAGCACATTATAAGAAATACTGCAAAATATTAAAGACTGTAATACGGATGTCAAAGCAAATATATTACAAGGAAAAGATAGTCATATCAGATAACAAAATAAAGACAATATGGGATATAGTGAAGGAGGAGACCGGTAGAACCAGACATGAAGAGGAACAAATAGCATTAAGAGTAAATGATGCATTGGTGACAGATGTGTATAGTGTTGCAGAACTTTTTAACAAACATTTTATAACTGTTACTGAAAAGATGGGGTTGTCAGGTTCGGTAGATGCTGCTATGGATTACCTTAGACCAGACATTTCAAGTAACTTCCATAATATGAATTTGACCCTCACTACCCCAACAGAAATAACGTCCATCATAAAATCTTTAAAATCAAAAACATCTAGTGGGTATGATGAAATATCAACAAAGTTAATTAAAGAATGTGATTCTGAGCTAAGTAACATATTAAGCTATCTGTGTAACCAGTCGTTTATCAGTGGAATATTTCCCGAATGGCTGAAATATGCTGAAGTTAAGCCACTGTTTAAGAAGGGAGATAAAGAAATAGCATCAAATTTCCGTCCAATTTCACTGTTGCCAGCATTCTCAAAAATTTTCGAAAAAGTAATGTACAGTCGTCTTTATAACCATCTTATCTCAAATAACATACTGTCAAAGTCACAGTTTGGATTTCTAAAAGGTTCTGATATTGAGAAGGCTATCTACACTTACAGTGAAAATGTACTTAATTCATTAGACAAAAAATTGCAGGCAACTGGTATATTTTGTGATCTGTCAAAGGCATTTGACTGTGTAAATCACAATATCCTTTTAAGTAAACTAGAATATTATAGTGTAACAGGAAATGCTGCAAAATGGTTCAAATCTTATATCTCTGGCAGGAAACAAAGGGTGTTATTAGGAAAGAGACATGTATCAAGCTATCAGGCATCATCCAACTGGGAACTAATTACATGTGGGGTCCCACAAGGTTCCATTTTGGGGCCCTTACTTTTTCTTGTGTATATCAATGACCTTTCATCAGTAACATTACCAGATGCCAAGTTTGTTTTGTTTGCTGATGATACAAACATTGCAATAAATAGCAAATCAAGTGAAGTCTTAGAAAGATCAGCCAATAAAATATTTGTGGACATTAATCACTGGTTCCTAGCCAATTCTTTGTCACTAAACTTTGAAAAAACACACTACATGCAGTTCAGAACTTGTAAGGGGTGTCCCAAGAGTATATGTCTAACATATGATGACAAGAAGATAGAAGAAGTGGACGGTGTTAAATTCTTGGGATTACAGCTTGATAATAAATTCAACTGGGAGGAGCACACCACAGAACTGCTGAAGCGTCTTAACAAATCTCTGTTTGCAATGCGAATTTTGTCAGACATAGGGGATATAAAAATGAAAAAGCTGGCATACTATGCTTACTTTCATTCCATAATGTCATATGGGATTATTTTCTGGGGTAATTCATCAAGCCAAGCTAAAGTTTTCCGGGCACAAAAACGTGCAGTAAGAATTATGTGTGGTGTGAACTCAAGAACATCCTGCAGAAGCCTGTTTAGGGAACTAGGGATACTAACTACAGCTTCCCAATATATTTATTCCTTAATGAAATTTGTCATTAAAAATATATCACTTTTTCAAACCAACAGCTCAATTCATGGAATCAATACTAGAAATAAGAATAATCTTCACAAGGATTTAAAGTCACTTAGTCTTGTACAAAAAGGTGTGCATTATTCAGGAACACACATTTTCAATAACTTGCCAGCAGCCATAAAAAGCTTAACAACCAATGAAATTCAGTTTAAGAGAAGCCTAAAGGATTTATTGGTGGCCAACTCCTTCTACTCCATTGATGAATTTCTTAGGAAAACCAACTGATTTGTATATAAGTACAACATAACTTCTGCACAATTTCAGTGCAGTAATGTGTTCACTGAAAATTTGTGTGTGTGTGTGTGTGTGTGTGTGTGTGTGTGTGTGTGTGTGTGTGTGTGTGTGTGTGTGTGTGTGTGCTTGTGTGTGCTTGTGTGTGTGTAAGTATAATCTAACTTCTGCACCATTTCAGTGCAGTAATGTGTTCATTGTAAATAAGTATTACAGTAGTTGTATTACATGTTTCTTACCTTATAAATAAATAAAAAACTTTTTTATTTTAAATTCAGTGCAATAGTATTTGTAAAATGACTCTTAGTGTTCATTAAAAAATGACGATCATTCCACTTGGGACCTGTGGAATGGTACATTAGCTTATTTGTTTTAGTTGTAAATATTTGTCATGTATTGTTGTTTTTCTGACATGTTCCACATCCTGGAGGACCTCCTCACTACGGATCAATTGGAATGAAAGTAAATCTAATCTAATCTAATCCACAACCCCTTGCCGTTCCAGACAATTTCGACAGGATAGCATTACGGGATTTTAGCTTCTGTTTTCTATCTTCTAGAGATGAGCTATACGTTAGAATGCGATCTAATTTCACTCCCAAGTATTTAGGCTTATCCTCAAGCCTGATGTGCTGGCCATTAATAGAGAGTTGTAGTATTCTGTTTGTATCTCTATTGTTAAGATGCGTTATGGTGCTGGTCAGCGGATTGGATGTAGATGCTAATTGAGGCAGTAGGTTTTCAGTACTTCCAGGTCTGCATTCAATATTTTGTCGAGGTCATTAAAATTTTTACATTGATATTGGATGGCCAAGTTGTCATTTGTGTCTGGCATGACGTCAATATATAGTTTGAAGAGAATGGGTGCTAGTGCCGAACCCTGTGGCAGGCCGTTATTGAGAACCATGGTCTTGCTGTTCAAGCCGTTAAGGGAAATCTTGGTTTTCTTGTCTGTTAACAAGTTTTTGACTAAGGTGTAAGATAGTCTGCATCTTATGATTCTAATTAGCCTACGCAATAGCCCCTCAGTCCATACTGTATCGTAAGCTGATGTAAGAGCTACGATCATACCGGTTTTCGTCTTGTTTTAAAAGCTTTTCTCAGTACAGATTATGAGGGACAGCACTTGATCGCAACAATTTCTACCTGCTCTAACACTCACTTGGTATGTAGGAAGGTTGACTTCGATGTATACAGTTAAACTAGTCAGTAATATTCTCTAAAATAGTTTGTAGGAGGTTCACAGCAGGATATTAGTCTGAAATTCTTTGGGTTTTAGCACCAGTATGACTTCTGCTTCTTTCCAGACCTTAGGGATTGTGACTGTTCTGATGCATTCTGCGCAGAGTTTGGCCAACCACCTTCTTCCCAATGTTCCTAGTTCCTTCAAGAATTCTGGTAGGATCTCATCAGGCCCGTCCGCTTTTCCTACCTTCATCCGCTTAAACGCCTGGATAATCTATTCTCTTTCAACTTCTTTCGCAATGTGCATGTTGACTGAATTATTAAGTAAAATATTTATATTCCAGCCCCTGGCACATAGGCTGGCCGGCATGATAGGTACGCTATGTGGGAACAGCATCAAGCTGCTTTACAAGGCAGCCTACATGTCAGGGACAAGAACTGGTTTTTCCGGTCGCCAACATGCAGGCTGCCATCCATGGCAAATGTCTTGTGTTGTAGTAGTATCAGCCTGCTTTGCATGGCAGCCTGCACTTCAGGAGCAAACAAATGAAGGTCAATCCCCTGATGTGTAACGTGCCCTTTATGTCTGGTGTGTTGAAGGTGTAACATCAGCCTGCTTTACTGACTTACTGCTTTGCTGTATTGCAAGAGCTACATGTACTGATGCGTATGGCTTGGGACAGGTTGAGATAGATAGAGGATGACTGTACAGAGTGAGGGGGAGGAGGAAATGGACAGAGAGAGTTAGGAGGCAGAGATAGGTGGAGTTGGGAGAATGAGGAGGACAGACACAGGAAGGAAGAGGTGGATACAGGTAGGGTGAGAAGGAGGTGCATTAAACATATGTGTCAAATGCATACACAGTCGAAGCTGCAGAGAACAGGCTACTTCTCTTTATAGTGCAACTAGAATTGCTAGTGGTCCCTGCAACCCTCTCAAGCAATTTTTGCTTCCTCGTTTCCTCTTACAACAAAAATTAGATGACCTTGCATATAATCACTTGTGCCTGATTTTATTTTCTTTTTTTCTTTTTTTTTTCTTTTTTTGCAACATGCTCATTATAATACTTGTAATACTACGTGCATGTACTGTGTATGTATGTATGTGTGTGTGTGTGTGTGTGTGTGTGTATGTGTGTGTGTGTGTGTGTGTGTGTGTGTGTACTACAGTATTTCTGTTGTATAATGATGATGACAATGATGGTGAGAGAAGGGAAAGGGTGAACCCAGTGCCACCACGTAGCCTACTCCTTGCGAATAATGCTAAAGGGATAGCCACGCTTAATGTCCCCATCTGACAGACGAATCACCATTAACTGTGTCACATGTCCTCACCTCATGAGACACTATAGACAGGTTTCATATTTAAACCAGGACATTAGTACAAAGTCTGGTGACCAGGAAGTTCACACTACTACCTCTCCTCCCTTACCAGCCAAATGGTCGCAGTGACAACTTTTTCCACCACCAGTATTTGAACCGACTTACCCCTGGATCAAGTGCCACCACAGAAGTGTGTGTTAGCGACCTCGGCCACAGTGGCAGATTCTTGGGCCAGATTATGAGGAAACCTTCCCTGCAACTAAGGTTTGTGAAGACTGTATTGCTGCCTTTCTCGCCTTTTCTTGTATCTCTAACGGGTTGAAATTGCACAGTTTGTGGCAGTTGGTGGCCACATGCCCCTCCTAACGCCACCACTCTCCCTGGGACCAAATTCGTGTACCCCATCTGTATGCACCCAGAGTAAATCGCTTGTGTAAGTGTGAGAATATTTTCGTTGTGTGGATCTGTGGCACAGCACAGGTACCTAGTTGTATGAGGGAAACTATCTGAAAACCATATCCAGGCTAGCCAACTCACCATCCCTCGTTGTTAATCCGCGAGGCAGATGCGTCCCGAGCAGGTTTGCCTCCCCAAATGTTGGAAGCAGCATTTCAATGCTCTCAGCTATCTGGGTCGGTCAAGGACTGTTCTGCCATGCTATAAAGTAATGAGATAGAAATGGCAGCGATCGAGGTCTGCAGCTCGGCAGGTGACAATTAGCTGAGGCTGTCGCCTCTTCGGAATAGTTGAATGCTCACGACTAGAATGCTTTTGAACACTGGTGCGACGTTATCTTGCGTGAACTCTATGTAGGGTAAGGTTGTATTAGTCGTACCACATCCTAAGTCGTATTCCAGTAATATCTGATCCCACTTTTATAAAATGCGACATCAAGTTGTATAAAACTGAACTAAACAGTGGTGTAAGACTTAAAAACAAGTAAAAGGACCGCTGGTATCCTGACAGACGAACAATTAACAAATAAGTTTGACTGTTTTTGTTACACCGTCTCATTCATTCGTAAGTAATTTCCGGAAATAATGTCGTGATAGTTTTATATCATGTCTATTTTCGTAGTACTCTGCCATTCATTAAAGCATAATCAAACGGTAGAAAACTTTGAGGTTATGTCTGTAGTTCTGGTTTGAAACGGTAGAGGTCTCATTGCCTAAGTCGTAACTGTGGTGAATTCGTTAATCGTACCAATACGACTTAGGCGTTGATGCAAATTACATAGCAATCAAAAATTATTTGTTTCAGCTGATTAATATGGCGAAGAGAGCGAATAATAAGTGGAAGCAGGAGGATATGGACGAAGCTTTACTGAAAAATCAGAATGGTGAAATTGGTTTTAAGGAAACGTGTAGAAGATATAATATACTAAAGCCTGCACTGCATTTGAAGGGTTTAAATAAAACATAAAAAATTGGAAGACCTAATGATATGACAGCAGAAAGAGAAGATGTATTAGCACAGCATATAGTTAATTTAAGAGTCTACTTTTCCAGAGTAACTATTACTCAATTAAGGACATTTGCCTACCAATTTCCCCAGAAATGTCATCTAGCGCATCGCTTCAATAAAGAACGAAAGATGGCAGGTAAAAAATGGTATTACAGGTTTCTGAAAACTCATCCCACTTCGTCCTTTCGAGTTCCTGAAACAATATCGATACCACGAAGGGGGGGGGGGGGGGTTGAAAAAGATTGTGGTAGTAAGTTTTTTGATAAATATGAGGAAATACCAGATGAACGTAAGTTTACTGCTGACCAAATACATAACATGGATGAAAACCCACAATCCACAGTTCACAAACCGTGTAAAGAAGTTGCCCGAAAAGCAAACAACAGATGGACGCAATCACAAGTGGAGAAAGAAGTCTTATAATGACATACGTACGTGTAATGAATGTAGCAGACGAATTCATACCTCCAATGTTAATATTTAAGTGCAGCAAAATGAATGAGGTGCTATAAAGGGGAGCTCCACCAAATACAGCATTTGGCTGCTTGACAAATGGATGGATAACATCAGAACTGTTTGTCCGGTGACTTGAACATTTCATATAACGTCCAAAAGTAGAAAAAATGATCAGAAACCAATTTTGCTTGTACTGGATGATCATAGTAAACACACCAAAAATTTAGAGACATTTCAGCTGGCTCATGGTTGTGGTATAATCATGGTGTCATTTCCTGTTCAAACGAGTCATCGTCTACAACCTTTGGACAGATCATTCTTTAAAATAATTAAAACCAGCTACAGTGAAGTGGCATCTCCTTGGCTACCTTCACACCATGGAATGTCATAAAACAAACTAACATTGCAGAACCCCTGACGAATGCATACTTCAGAACAGTTTGCATGGACACAGAACTAAGCAGTTTTCAGGCAGAAGGTCTGTGGCCATGTGATCGAAATGTCGCGAAAGAAGAGGACTTTGTAGCTATTATGTACATATTATTGATCAATCATATCAAGAATCGGCCGGTGAAACTGAAGCGACAATGAGAGAATCTGGTAGGCCTCCTAATGTTGCAATATGATCAGTGTGGACTTTCTACAATGTCTCAAGAATATGGATCCGAAAATAATACTGCATCAGTTGCCGAAATGAACAGCCAATAAATAAAGTCTTAGTTGAACACTTTACGTCCCATCCCGTATATAACAACAGTAATCAAGAAAAATGCGAAACGACCGGAGCCAGCAATGGAATTAACATCAAGTCCTTGCAGAAATGAAATAGAATCCACAGAAAGGGCAAATAAAAAAACATATTCTTTGCACTGACCTGTAAAAAAGAGACAGATAGATGAAGACTTTAAAAGGAATGAAAAAATGAAGGACAGAGTAGTTACGTCAGCTATGTAAGGAAGATTGAGATGACATGATTCAGTGTACGAAATGTAAAGTTTGGATATGTGACATACGCGCTAGGTGTGAAAAGCAAAATTAAGAGATCTTTCAGTGAAATCTATGTTCAAATCAGTCAGTTTAAGATATGCAAATTTAAGGAACTTAATTTGTTGAGAATTTATATTTTGTTTATTTTGTGTAATTTCATTACGTCTAGCTGTGGAAGTAAGCTAACGTTTACAGTTTTTAATTTGTTATTGTGATGTTTTGTTGCATTATTCTATGGATTTATTACGTCGTCGCTGACTTCGCATCCTAAGTGCGGCTTAGGCTATAGGGGGTTCGGATTAGGAAACTTGGCGCCTTCACTGTACCGAGGGTATAGATCTGAAAAAGGTTGAAAACTGGTTTTGAGGAACGAGTTTTTAATTTATAGCTTAAAAAATAAAGATCCAGTGTAAAAGGTTGAAAACTGGTTTTGAGGAAAGAGTTTTTAATTTATAGCTTAAAAAATAAAGATCCAGTGTACGCAAAGCAAGTTGTGTTATTTACACTCAAGAGCCAAAGAAACTGGTACACTAGGCTGATATCGTGTAGGGCCCCCGTGATCAGGCAGAAGTGCCGCAACCCGACCTGGCATGGACTCGGATAAGTCTGAAGTAGTGCTGGACGGAATTCACGCCATGAATCCCGCAGTGCTGTCCATAGATCCGTAATAGTACGAGGGGTTGGATATCTCTTCTGAACAGCACGTTGCAAGGCATCCCATATATGCTCAATAGTTTTCAAGTCTGGGGAGTTTTGTGGCCAGTGGAAGTTTAAACTCAGAAGAGTGTTCCTGGAGACACTGTGTAGCAATTCTGGACGTTTGGGTTGTCGCAGTGTCCTCCTGGAATTACCCAAGTCCGTAGAAATGCACGATGAACATGAATGGATGCAGGCGACCAGACAGGATGCTTACGTATGTCGCGCCTGTCAGAATCGTATTTAGACGTGTCATGGGTTCCATATCATTCCAAGTACACACGCCGCACACCATTACAGAGCCTCCACCATCTTGAACAGTTCCTTGTTGACATGAAGGGTCCATGGATTCGTGAGGTTGTCTCCATAACCGTATACGCCCATCCGCTCGATACAATTTGAAACGAGACTCGTCCGACCAGGCAACATGTTTCCAGTCATAAACAGTCCAATGTCGGTGTTGACGGGCCCAGGTGAGGCGTAAAGCTTTGTGTCGTGCAGTCATCAAGAGTACACGAGTGGGCCTTCGGCTCCGAAAGCCCACATCGACGATGTTTTGTTTGAATGGTTCGCACGCTAAGGCTTGTTGATAACCCAGCATTGAAATCTGCAGCACATTGCAGAAGAGTTGCACTTCTGTCACGTTGAGCGATTCTCTCAGGAGTCGCTGGTCCCGTTCTTGCTGGATCTTTTTCCGGCCGCAGCGATGTCATAGATTTGATGATTTACCGGATTCCTGATATTCACGGTACACTCGTGAAATGGTCGTACGGGAAAATCCGCACTTTATCTCTGCCTCGGAGATTCTGTCCCATGGCTCGCGCGCCGACTGTGACACCACGTTCAAGCTCATTTAAATATTGAGAACCTGCCATTGCAGCAGCAGTAATCGATCTAACAAGTGCACCAGGCACTTGTTGTCTTATATAGGCGCTGCCGACCTCAGCGCAGTATTCTGCCTGTTTACGTATCTCTGTATTTGAGTATGCATGCCTATACCAGTTATTTGGCGCTTCAGTGTAAATTACGCTACCTGCACACGCCAGAAGCTGAATAACTACCACCTGGACACAACGAGAGGTGGCTCGAGTGGAAATCTTTAAACAGATTATGATCAGGAGTTGGACGATCCAGAGACATCCTGAAGAGATGGGGCTTCATAACAGAAGATACGTCCTGTGATTGTGGACAAGAAGAAACCACAAGCCACATTCTCCAGTGCCTTTTGTGCCCTGCGTCCTGCACGAAGATTGATCTGCAAGCCACTCCAAGCGACTTGGAGGTTGCAAAGTACTGGGCACGTGTAATATATATAGGGTGTTACAAAAAGGTACGGCCAAACTTTCAGGAAACATTCCTCACACACAAAGAAAGAAAATATGTTAGGTGGACATGTGTCCGGATACGCTTACTTTCCATGTTAGAGCTCATTTTACTACTTCTCTTCAAATCACATTAATCATGGAATGGAAACACACAGCAACAGAACGTACCAGCGTGACTTCAAACACTTTGTTACAGGAAATGTTCAAAATGTCCTCCGTTAGCGAGGATACATGCATCCACCCTCCGTCGCATGGAATCCCTGATGCGCTGATGCAGCCCTGGGGTATGGCGTATTGTATCACAGCCGTCCACAATACGAGCACGAAGAGTTTCTACATTTGGTACCGGGGTTCGTAGACAAGAGCTTTCAAATGCCCCCATAAATGAAATTCAAGAGGGTTGAGGTCAGGAGAGCGTGGAGGCCATGGAATTGGTCCGCCTCTACCAATCCATCGGTCACCGAATATGTTGTTGAGAAGCGTACGAACACTTCGACTGAAATGTGAAGGAGCTCAATCGTGCACGAACCACATGTTGTGTCGTACTTGTAAAGGCACATGTTCTAGCAGCACAGGTAGAGTATCCCGTATGAAATCATGATAACGTGCTCCATTGATCGTAGGTGGAAGAACATGGGGCCCAATTAAGACATCACCAACAATGCCTGCCCAAACCTTCACAGAAAATCTGTGTTGATGACGTGATTGCACAATTGCGTGCGGATTCTCGTCAGCCAACACATGTTGATTGCGAAAATTTACAATTTGATCACGTTGGAATGAAGCCTCACCCGTAAAGAGAACATTTGCACTGAAATGAGGATTGACACATTGTCGGATGAACCATTCGCAGAAGTGTACCCGTGGAGGCCAATCAGCTGCTGATAGTGCCTGCACACGCTGTACATGGTACGGAAATAACTGGTTCTCCCGTAGCATTCTTCATACAGTGACGTGGTCAACGTTACCTTGTACAGCAGCAACTTCTCTGACGCTGACATTAGGGTTATCGTCAACTGCACGAAGAATTGCCTCGTCCATTGCAGGTGTCCTCGTCGTTGTAGGTCTTCCCCAGTAGCGAGTCATAGGCTGGAATGTTTCGTGCTCCCTAAGACGCCGATCAATTGCTTCGAAGGTCTCCCTGTCGGGACACCTTCGTTCTGGAAATCTGTCTCGATACAAACGTACCGCGCCACGGCTATTGCCCCGTGATAATCCATACATCAAATGGGCATCTGCCAACTCCACATTTGTAAACATTGCACTGACTGCAAAACCACGTTCGTGATGAACACTAACCTGTTGATGCTACGTACTGATGTGCTTGATGCTAGAACTGTAGAGCAATGAGTCGCATGTCAACACAAGCACCGAAGTCAACATTACCTTCCTTCAATAGGGCCAACTGGCGGTGAATCGAGGAAGTACAGTACATACTGACGAAACTAAAATGAGCTCTAACATGGAAATTAAGCGTTTCCGGACACATGTCCACATAACATCTTTTCTTTATTTGTGTGTGAGGAATGTTTCCTGAAAGTTTGGCCGTACCTTTTTGTAACACCCTGTATATACAGGGTGAGTCACCTAACGTTACCGCTGGATATATTTCATAAACCACATCAAATACTGTCGAATCGATTCCACAGACCTAACTTGAGGAGAGGGGCTAGTGAAATTGTTCAATACAAACTATACAAAAATGCACGGAAGTATGTTTTTTAACACAAACCTACGTTTTCTTTAAATGGAACCACGTTAGTTTCGTTAGCACATCTGAACATATAAACAAATACGTAATCAGTGCCGCTTGTTGCATTGTAAAATGTTAATTACATCCGGAGATATTGTAACCTAAAGTTGACGCTTGAAACCTACGACGTTCAGTTGCGTGTTGTAACAAACACGGGCCACGGTCGGCGAGCAGCATCTGCAGGGACATGTTTACGATGACGACCGTGTTTACGTGTGTGGCTGTAGTGCACTGTTGTGGTTTGGTCTAGCTGTCGCAGTGTCCGCATGTAGCGCTTGCTGCTATTGTTATTCTGCATTCGTCTCCGCACGCAGACCAACTGTAGTACACCGTGTTACCAGACGTCTGTGATAGTGCAGTGTTGTAGGAACTGTGACCATGGTGCATTCGAACTCTGAAAAGGCGGAGATAATACTCATCTATGGCGAGTGTCGACGAAATGCAGCTGACGCCTGCAGGGTGTATGCAGAACGGTACCCGGACAGAGAGCATCCAACGTGCCGCACATTGCAAAACATCTACCGCCAACTGTATGCAACAGCACGCAAACGGGTCCGTAACAGGCCCGTCACAGGAGAAGCGGGTGCAGTTGGTGTGTTAGATGCTGTTGCCATGAACCCACACATGAGTACACGGGACATTGCGAGAGCCGGTGGACTGAGTCAAAGTAGTGTCATGCGCATACTGCATCGTCACCGCTTACACCCGTTTCATGTGTCGCTACATCAGCAATTACATGGTGATGACTTTAATCATCGAGTGCAATTCTGTCAATGGACATTAACAGAGAATGCGTTGCAGTTCTACCTGTTTACCGATGAAGCGGGTTTCACAAACCATGGGGCAGTGAATCTACGGAACATTCATTACTGGTCCGTGGACAATCCTCGCTGGCTCAGACAGGTAGAGCGACAGCGACCGTGGACTGTAAATATATGGTGCGGAATCATTGGCGACCACCTCATTGGTCCTCACTTCATTGCAGGGGCCCAAACAGCTGCAACATACATCGCGGTTCTACACAATGATCTGCTAACGTTGCTCGAAAATGTCCCACTGGAAACGCGTCGACGTATGTGGTATCAGCATGATGGTGCACCTGCACATTCCGCAATTAACACTAGGCTGACCCTTGACAGAATGGTCGACGGGCGTTTCATAGGACGTGGAGGACGCATAAATTGGCCAGCCCGTTCTCCTGATCTTACACCTCTGGACTTCTTTCTGTGGGGTACGTTGAAGGAGAATGTGTACCGTAATGTGCCTACAACCCCAGAGGATGTGAAACAACGTATTGTGGCAGCCTGCGGCGACATTACACCAGATGTACTGCGGCGTGTACGACATTCATTACGCCAGAGATTGCAATTGTGTGCAGCAAATGATGGCCACCACATTGAACATCTATTGGCCTGACATGTCGGGACACACTCTATTCCATTCCGTAATTGAAAACGGAAACCACGTGTGTACATGTACCTCACCCCTCATGGTAATGTACATGTGCGTCAGTGAAAAAGACCAATAAAAAGGTGTTAGCATGTGGACGTAATGTGCTGTTCCAGTCTCTTCTGTACCTAAGGTCCATCACCGTTCCCTTTGGATCCCTACGTAATTCGGTGCTCTCCGATACACACGATCGAACAGCGGAGGAGTGGTACTCAAGCGTCAACTTTAGGTTACAATATCTCCGGATGTAATTAACATTTTACAATGCAACAAACGGCACTGATTACGTATTTGTTTATATGTTCAGATGTGCTAACAAAACTAACGTGGTTCCATTTAAAAAAACTTAGGTTTGTGTTAAAAAACATACTTCCGTGCATTTTTTTATGGTTTGTATTAAACAATTACACTAGTCCCTCTCCTCACGTTCGGTCTGTGGAACCGTTTCGTCAGTATTTGATGTGGTTTACGAAATATATCCAGCGGTAGTGTTAGGTGACTCACCCTGTATATATATATATATATATATATATATATATGGCTACTGTAAATTTGTATGTTTCTGACTCGAGAATAACAAAAAGAACCAAAACTAATTCTCTCTTAAGGGGTCGGACCTGAGCGAACTTACCCTACGTCATTTTCTCGGAATGAACGACTGTGCAGCGTCTGTACGGAGAGAGAGAGAAACACGAGTGTGACGCCGGTGCTGTTGTTTCGGCAGGTGGTGCGGTACACGCCCGGCACAGCAGAGGGCCGGCGCGTGGTGGAGTCCCACCTGTCGGCGCCCGCGGACGCGCGCGAGACGCTGGACCGCGCCGTGGTGGTGGCGGGCGAGGCGGGCGCCGAGGCGCAGCTGCAGCAGGCCGCCGCCGGCTACAGCCGCTACCTGCCGCTCAGCGTCGCGGGCGCCGCCTTCCCCGTGCCCGACGCGCTGCGCGGCCGCAACATCACCAGCGTCGTCATCCTCGCGCCGCTCGAGAGCCCGTCCCAGGTCAGCCACGAAACACCCCGCCGCTGCTTCACAAGCAGGCTGCGAAAAGTTACGTCTTTGGCGTACATCTGATCTCGGAATACGGGGAGTTCCGAAGTCTTCGTATTAAACGTTCTTTCTTTCTTCTTTCTTTCTTTATCGTCGCCTTGTCCTACGTCACGTAGGGTCGGCGTTGCTCTTCTGGATCCTTCTCCTCCATAGTACTCTATCCATTTCCTCTTCCTTCTTCCATCCTTTCTCCCTTAGGTCCCCGGATATCTTATCCTTCCACCTCATCTATGGTCTTCCTCTCCTTCTCGCTCCTTCAATCTTTATATCTTCAACTCTGTTTCCGATATACTCTTCCCCTTTCCTCTGTAAGTGTCTGTACCACCTTAGTCTGCTCTCTTGTATCTTTTCCCCCATGGGTCTCACTTTCACCTTCAGTCTGGAGCCGCGCGACCGCTACGGTCGCAGGTTCGAATCCTGCCTCTGGCTTGGAGGTGCGTCATGTCCTTAGGTTAGTTAGGTTTAAGTAGTTCTCAGTTCTAGGGGACTGATGACCTCAGAAGTTAAGTCCCATAGTGCTCAGAGCCATTTGAACCATTTTGAACCCACTTTGGTTCAATGGTTCAAATGGCTCTGAGCACTATGGGACTTAACTGCTGTGGTCATCAGTCCCCTAGAACTTAGAACTACATAAACCTAATTAACCTAAGGACGGACATCACACACATCCATGCCCGAGGCGACCGTAGCGGTCGCGCGGTTCCAGACTGTAGCGCCTAGAACCGCTCGGCCACTGCGGCCGGCTAAACCGACTTTCACAACTCCTCTAACAAATTCATTTCTAATCCTGTCCTTCCTTGTTACCCCACACATCCACCTCAGCATCCTCGTTTCCGCCACTTCCATCTTCCTACCCCGGGCAACTGTGATTGGCCATGTCTCTGCCAATCGCAGTAGGCCAAGAAATGACCATGTCTCTGCCAATCACTGCAGCCCAGGAAAGGAAGATGGAAGTGGTGGAAATGAGGATGCTGAGGTGGATGTGTAGGGTAACAAGGAAGGACAGGATTAGAAATGAATTTGTTAGAGGAGCTGTGAAAGTGGGACCCATGGGGAAAAAGATACAAGAGAGCAGACCAGGGTGGTACTGACACTTGGAGAGAAAAGTCTTCGTATTAAACGTCTAGGGGTAATGGACCACACGGGAACGACTTTTGTTGGAGACAAAATGCTCGCTAGCGTTTTCCAGCGACATGCAGCTTGTGTGTGAGATGTGTGTTACCTATCAGGGCAAGTCAAATGAAAACAGAACACCTGCCACAATGGTGCCTT